>NW_027104293.1:0-162414 GCF_902728285.1 Clytia hemisphaerica | reverse complement strand
CTTCAAATCAATTCACTAGAAGACAGAATAAAGTAAAACAGGGCCAAATTTGGAGGTTCTTGGATCACTCGTTGACCAAAAATAGTCAAAAAACGGTCAGAATCTCAAAAAAGTGAATTTTTGTCATTTTTTGCATTTTTTTTGCCTCGTAAAAGGGAAGACTCATTTTATTTTTTTTGCTTCCTAAAGGACAAATTCCTACGAGTTTAACTTCTAATCAACTGGGCATTACAGGAGGGCTTCGCCCTCCTATATAGCCCATGTCGTATATATACGACATCGGCACTTAAAGGGTTAATAAGAAAGTAACTGGAAATAAATAAAACTCAGCTGCAGGCAATTTAAAATAAGATTATAAATTCAATTGTGTCTGGTTATCGAGTCCTCAGTGAGGCGGTGTGCCTTCAGTGGGGTAGGGCTTGAAAAATTTAGGAGGATGGCTCTCCCTGAGCGTGAGAGAGGACACAAGAGCAACACACAGGAAGGGCTTCATATATTGATAAAAATTTGTAAGAATTTAAAATTCTACAATTTTTTAATTTCTGATTCCCATACACACATCAACTAAGAAAAAATAGATTAAAATTATTCTGGTGTTGCTAAAAAGCTGGGCAGTATAGATCACTGCACTCTCAGGACCAATCTGAGTCACAAAAGCAATTGTATATATTAATGAATGTTAGTAAGAATTTCTTAATCTTCTTTACGCGTTTTTCATATAATCGCGCCTTCCAAAAGGGACAATAACAACGCCCTTGTCCACCCTTTTCGCAAATCCGCGATCGGGCTTCCCTAAATCGTCCTACGGTCGCTCTTAGGTCCAGACCAACTTGAGCCACCAAAAGCAGATGTATATATTGTTAAAAGCTAGTAAGAATTTCTTAATCTTCTTTACGCGATTCAATATTGTGCCACTCTTCACCAAACTCGTTTTTCATATAATCACGCCCTCCAAAAGGTACAATAACAACGCCCTTGTCCGCCCTTTTGGCAAATCCACGATCGGGCTTCCCTAAATCGTCCTCGTCGTTATCATTATCACGAGAGCTTGATTTCGTATCGAAATTATTTTGTATCCATAATGTAGTCTTAACTGATCCTTCAAAATTATCATTAGTTTTAAAATCAAGATTTCCAATGTTTTTATTTTTTCGATCCGAATCTTTAAAGTCTTTCACATTTTCATGATTCGAAGCAATGTCCGTTAATGATGGTTTACGATTTTCTCCTAGCTCATTAGAATTGGAATCCATTGTTTTTGAAAAATCTGATTGGTTAGAATCCGAATTTTTCTCGTCGCCTATTGGTTGAGACACATTTTCCTTTGTTTCTTCCTCATCTCCTGATTGGTCATCATCGTCATCATCTACGGAGTCTGATTGGTTCATCTTTTTAATACTCAAAGCTGATTGGTACTCTATTTCATCTTTTGTTTTTGATTGGTTCAAATTCATAACATTCGAATTAACCTTGTCATTTGATTGGCTCAATTTTTTACTATCGAAATTTCTAACCCCCGCATTGCTTGTTAGCATTGCTTTCAAAGTCGGTTTCGATCTTTCAACAACCAAAGTCCCCTTCTTAGTTGGTTGACAATCACGCTTCCACCGTGCTCCACCACACCCTCCTCTATAGGGTGGATCAGGTAATATAGCGAGAGGTGATTCATGAGCACCAACAAGGGCGCCTGCAGCACCATGTAGTTGCATTCCACCAAGACCAGCAATCATACCACCAAAGGAATCCATATTCTGTCCGCTCAACAATTGCGTAATCATCTGCCCCTTCTGGCTACTCGCACCAAATTTCTTAGCAATCAAAGATTGAAGCATTTCAAACGATCCTTGACCTCCAAAACCACCCAACGCCCCTCCACCCGCTAACATAGCTCCATTTTCTCCAACGGCTAACCCAGCTGGTGGCGCCACAAATCCTGGCTGCCCATACCCAGCCATATGACGAATATTGACGTCAGATATGTGATTAACAACCGGTGTGGCAGCAACCTCAGCTCTCCCGGCACCTGTTGTTTTCCGTAAAACAGCTTGCTTTAAGATTCCTTTTAAGATGATTGGCATTAATGCTTTTAAAGCTGCATTGACCACATCCGTTTTTTGTTGAGTGCTTAATCCTCGTTTTACAAGTCGTCCAACAGGAGTTGATCGTTCAAGAAGTTTGTTTTTGAATGATTCAGGTTTAGAATTATCAATAAAAGTTCCACTTTTTACGTTTGGACTTCCTTTTATATTTTGTGGATTGGAACTTTCAGACAGGGTTGACCGTTTATAAGGATCGATCTTTTTCAAATGTTTGGAACCAAAGTTCCCCAAAGTTTCCTCAGTGTGACGTTTCAATCTTGATAGTTCGTCTGAGAGCGTCGGGTCAGTGGTTGCATCACTCGAACTTGTATCTCTGGTAAAATTACGAATCAATTCGTTCTTCTCTATTTGATTGTATTCACTGATTGCACTAGAATGATCAGAATTTTGCATTTGAGGGTTGACGTAATTTTCGTTTGAATTTTCCATAAAAGATTTGGGTTGGTCGTTTAATTTATTGTCCAAGTTGGTCGTGGTAGTTTTTCCGAGTCTATTTTTACTTGCAATGTCCTGTTGTTCAGATTGCCTTGCTGGTAGAGCTTGCTGTAAATTCTTTGGTTTCGTACTTCCATTGGAATCTTGGTTGCTGTTTTGTTGAACTATTTCAACAACTTCTTGCGAGTCTTCTTTGAGATTCAAATTTGTGTTTTTGTTTCCATCATCTGTTGATTGCAGCTCTTTCTGTTGAGATGGTTTATCTACATCATTGCTGTGATTGTTATTGTGTGTTGTATCTTCTGGAGTTGAAGTCATCATCTGCTGTTGATAGACACCTTTTTGGTCCTTTTGTTTTTGTCCAAGAGGCTCCTCTGTTGATGGCATTACTTTCCCTGTGATACTTACTTGATTGTTGTTTTTCAGATCTTGTTGGCCATTGAAAGATGTAGGTGTTTCATTGTTATTTTCTTTATCTATTGTCATTGATGCTTGACCTCCAGCCAGAGATGTTGGCAATGTACCAGGATGTGAGTCACCAGTATTTGGCTTCTCGTTCTTGTTTCCCGATCCTTTATCTCCACTTGAAGATATTGGCAATGTACCAGAATGGGAGTCACTAGCATTTAGATTCTCATCTTTGTTTCCCGATCCTTGATCTCCACTCAGAGATGTTGACAATGTATCGGAATGCGAGTCACCAGCATTTGACTTTTCGTTCTTGTTTCCCGATCCTTGACCTCCAGTCAGAGATGTTGGCAATTCTGTATGCAAGTCACCAGTATTTGAAGTAGTATTCAATATATTCGTCATGGTGTGCAAATTCTCAGCGTGTTTCTCTTTCATGACTTCTGGGATACCTTGGTGATCATGGTTCATTTTGATTGATGATGTCCCATTAACGCTTGCAACATTTTGACCAGCACTTGCGGAACCCTCAATAGGCCTATCCACACTTTCGACATCATTCTTAGAACTTTGAACAGATTTTAAAGCATAATCAGTGATATTGATTGAACCTTCTATGAAATTACCAGGATTTTTAGTATTCAAAGAATTGCCAATATCATCTGTTCTTTGGACATTATTTCCAGTAGAATTGAACGAACTTGGAATCACATTATCGCTATGTTTTGGTTTTGTATCAGATTCAATAATTTTGAAGTTCACGTTCCCTGTTTGTTGCTTAGGATTTGTGTCCTCGCTGTTTGATACAACAGTTCTATTGGTGCTTTGTTTCTCTTTCATACTGGATGGTGGAGATAATTTTTCTTCTGTTGAGACACCATATGATTGTATTCCATCTGTCTCATTTCCAATAAGTAATGGAGATAATGAAACATCAGTTATAGATGGTGGAGATAATTTGTCTTCCGTCGAGACACCACGTGATTGCATTCCATCTGTCTCATTTCCAATAGTTATTGGAGATAGTGAAACATCAGTTATAGAGGGTGGAGATGATTTCTTCTCACTTGAAATGCTTTCCGAATGACTCCCATCTATGCTTTTCTCGAAATATAAAGGAGATAGCCTGACGCGCTTCGTATCTAAAGAGTTTCCAAACTGACTCTCAGCAGTTACAACAGCTGTTGGATTCTGACCATGAATTGCAGTTAAACCAATATTCTGAGGAAGACTTTTAAGATTCTCAGCTTGTTCTGAGTTGTTAGCATATTTGAGATTCGTTCCTTTCTCTTTGTCACCAACGATGTCAGTACTACTCGGGCTTAATTCAACAATATTTTGGTTTTCTTGCGTTGGTAAAGAGGCTTTTGTGTCTGATTCGCCGTCATCATTGGTGACAGTGTTTTTCTTTTCGCCTTTTTCTTCTATAGCAGGATTACCACTTTCTTGTCGTAATCTAGAGGTTTCTTCATTCATTTCTGTAATGTTTTCAACCTTCTTCATTGCTTGTTGTTCTTCTAACGCATGCGTAGTTTCACTCAATACTTCAGCATCTGAATCAACATTATTATCATTTTCAAACAAATCAAGCATTTGTATACCATGTTTCCGGTTTTTTAAACTTTCTTCATTCTTGGCACCATTTTGAGTGATGTCAACATTCGAATCTACAAACATTCGTGTCTTTCCATTGGCTGTTGTTGTAAGCTCAACAATTGGGCTACCATCTTTTTTATCCTTCCCAGTCTCTTCGCTTAAGAGAACACCATCAGGGATTTCACTTCGTTTGTTTTTGCGTATGGACCTAAATACTGGCCTTTTAACAAAACGCGACTTGGCTGTGCCAAGTTTATTCCAATTTTTGCTTGAATGAAACGCTTGTGTTTTTAGCTTTTTGAGGTTATTCTTATCCTTTGACTGATGTTTATTCTTGGTTAGGGTTTTGTTTGATTGTAATTGCTTCTTGTGGATAATATATGGCTTGCTTGTAAGATTATTTTGGTGCAATTTCTGTCCCAATAAGGTTCTTTTGTCGGGTGAAATATCTTTGAAAATCGAACCCAACATTTTTTTATCATTTTCAAGCTGCTTGGAATGATGTAAATGATGGTGATGTAAATGGTGCCTTATTTCATTGCTAGGGTTTGAAGATTGTTCGGTTTCTTGGTTATCCCGATTCTGAATTTTCGGGTTATCTGTATCCGCCATTTTTGAAAGTTTTGAATCCTCTTTAAAGTTGGAGAATTCATCTTTTTTAAGAGTTCTTGATTCCCCGTTTTCTGTTTTCGAATCTTCTTTCACTGGATGTGACGTCAAGCTGCTTTCATGAGGATCCAACACTTGAACGGGCGTTGGAATCTTCTGTTTATCATGAGCACTACCTTCGCAATTACACCCACCCATCCTGACACCTTCACCACCACAGCAGGGCGTTTCTCCAGGGCGTTCTATAACTACACCCGAATGATGCCTACCATCAATTCCAATCATTGTGCCCAATCGGTCAGGGTGGTATTTCAGGTTCGGCTCCGTTTGTTCATAACGCATTAGGTTACTAAGCATCTCATGAGCTGGATGTAAAGGCATTGTTGTCGCCGTTTCAGGATTAGGTGAAATTGATCCAGTATCAGCCAAACTTAATGTATGAGCTGGAACCAATACAGGATGATATCCATGTCCGAAACGATCATTACCATGTCCGAAATGATGAAATTTTTCAGAATGTCCTGATGATCCTCCAAAGTCTCCAGCTTGGTGTCCAAAAATTTGTGATGACGTCACTTGGCTTGTCATTCCTTGTCCGTTGAACCGACCTCTGTTTCCAGAAGCAAAATGACTGTTCAAGGATTCGCCAAGCCCAGGGCCATCTTCGACTTCGTGGAAATTGCCACCGTCATCTTCGTGGAGATGATGAAAATTATGATTTTCCCATTCTGCATCGTGACCGTGAATATGTTCGTGTTCGTGTTCTAGTTCAGCCACAAAATGCACTAATGGCTCAATCTGTTGCATACCAGATGGTCCACCAGGGCCACCGGGTCCTCCAGGGCCACCTGAAAAAAAGTGAAATTGACATTATATTTCGGGACGAAATAGAGCTTTTACAAGCTCTTATTTGATTTGCTTGGTCGTTAACCAGCAACAAAACAATTTTGTTACTTTTTCTAAAGAACGCGTCATTTTTATTCTTAAAAACTCCATCTCATCTGTACATTTCTGATGATAAACAGAATCAAATCTTTTCATCTAAATGAATAAGAAAGCGGGAGACCACCTAAAAGAGGTGGAATTGACATTATATTTCTGATAATCAAGAGAACCAAATCACTTCATCTAAACGGATTTGAAAACTGGAGACCAAAATCAGAATCATATATACCCTTATTTTAAGGAAAGGACAAATATTTATAATAAGGGGAAAATAAAAAAATGTAGCGTTTCCGGAAACCGGCCGCGTGAAAAAGTAGTTGATACAAAAGTATTCAGGGCTTGCTTCCTACTGTTTGTACGTAAAAGTTATCTTTAAAGTTCTATTTCAATTATCTATAGTTATCAAAAATAGCAAAAAGAGTTTTAATTGGTTTGATCCACTTTTATAGAATCTCTATTTTTACTACAGCGCAAGTTTCTTAGAATAAAAGGTATGCAACTATTATAACAGTCATTATGGCAATAGGTCATCGGCGGTGAAACCAATGAAGTATAAGCCCGAAAGACTAGAATCGAATCTTTAACCTTTCTCAGGCAAGAAAAAGTGAAGCCTTAAGATATGCGCCGTATTTTTGACGACGGATTGAATCTAGGGATTCCTTTGTTTTCGAGTGATTTTGTTTTAGTTTCAATTTGACATTTGTGCAAAAACTAGGTGGAGCGCGCTAGGCCGCGCAGCTTTGGTAGGATTTATTGGCATCAAATCCTACCAAGGAAATTCATTTCTAGCCCTTCGGGCCTATACTTCATTTGGTGAAACAGTAATAGACGTAACAAAAAGGTTTCTCACCTGGTCCTCCAGGCCCTCCTGGGCCACCAGGTCCACCAGGTCCACCGGGTCCTCCAGGACCTCCAGGCCCTCCAGGGCCCCCTGGTCCACCTGGTGCTCCGGGTTCACTAACACCTGCACCAGCAAGGGCGTCTGAAGATAGAGTAGTTGCCTTTAGGGCAGTAACGCCCGAGGGCGAGATTGGTTTAACGGATTTCTTGATGGCGCTTTCAATATTAGCAAGGAGGGCGTTTCCACCTGACATAATTCCAGCTGCTATACCAGCCGCTACAGTTTGTGATATTTTCTGCTTGACTGTGGTACCAGCAAGTTTAGCTAAAAGTAAATTTAACAATAATTTATTACTAATTCAAACTGTGTTGGTCTCGTCACAGGGGGGAGTATTGCAGACGGACTCACTTCTTGCAGACTGACTTTTTTAAGTCGAAAACCTTTTTCTACCCAATAAGATAGTGTTTTATAGTATATTTAGAAGATGCAAATAATGGAAAATTCTCTTCGTCGTCAATTCATTTTTTCTCCAAAAGGCCTCGCCGTAGCTGATGCTCTAGTTATGTTGATTAAGTAAACATAAAATGGTTACTAATGCTAACATAAAATGGTTACTAATGCTAATTGGCATGAACTAAAACAGCGTCCATAATGCGATGTTGCAATAATCGGGAAATTGATATTACTCTGTGTGTCATTAGCCTGCAAAAAACATGACTATATTTCTATTGGCGTCTTTAAACTTATCATTATGCCAAATATATTTTTTTGGTAATAATTTGAATTGCTTTTACAAATGGCCCGTTTATTATTAACTGATTTGATTCGTATAAAGACGAATTTTGGAAATATTAAATGAGTTTAATATTGGTTTCTCAGCAATCTTAACAAGTTTTACTGTAGAACTGGACAAAATTTTAAGATAAAAAATCTTTTTTGTAAGTCTTATTTCCCTTAATAGGGAAATAAATGTGTAATATTACCTGCTAGTTTGGTATCAAAGACACTCCCAAGGGGTGCTTTATTGACAGTCGAATCAGACGGATTGATAGTACCAAGAGTACCTAGTCCAAATGTCCCGCCGTCGTCTTCAGGAACATTTGTAGGGAAAGCCCCTACTGCCCCACCTCCTTGGCTCGTTGTTAAGACCTCTGCGTTTTGATAGGTGCCCAATATGGTGGCAGGGTTTTGAACCGCGCGGCTGGTACCAGACGCTGAAAATGGTAACCGATTTAAGAATTCACCCGGAATCGGGCGAACGACGAGTCCGTTTGGGAATTGACATCCGACTGATGCGTGGTTAGGTCCATCAGCATTTGATGAGACAATTTCGATATAGTATGAACGACCAGCTTGGAGTGTAATGAGAGTTGATGATTGCTGGAGTGGATATCTAAAGAAAAATTAGAGCATTAAAGTGACCGTCTTTTTGTGTACGTTGTGTTTTGTTATGTTTACACAACCTGTTAGCTCTAGTTTAGAC
The DNA here is from genome assembly GCF_902728285.1 of Clytia hemisphaerica. Classification (NCBI taxonomy): domain Eukaryota; kingdom Metazoa; phylum Cnidaria; class Hydrozoa; order Leptothecata; family Clytiidae; genus Clytia; species Clytia hemisphaerica. The sequence goes on along the minus strand of NW_027104293.1, from coordinate 153,998 downwards.
GGCCGACTTTCTGCCCTGTCTATTCTAATTGTTAGAGTAGGCAGAAAGTGGGCACAAAGTTGGCAGTTAAAATCTTCGCTTGGAAAAGGTTGAAAGAAGACATTGCATTGACGTCAAAAGAGGGCTATGCATTGACTTTAGACAGCCCACTTTATGCCAACTTTAATTCACAATTAGAATAGGCAGGGCGAAAAGTGGGCCGTCTAGCTCTAGTTTAGACGGCCGACTTTCTGCCCTGCCTATTCTAATTGTTAGAGTAGGCAGAAAGTGGGCACAAAGTTGGCAGTTAAAATCTTCGCTTGGAAAAGGTTGAAAGAAGACATTGCATTGACGTCAAAAGAGGGCTATGCATTGACTTTAGACAGCCCACTTTATGCCAACTTTAATTCACAATTAGAATAGACAGGGCGAAAAGTGGGCCGTCTAAACTAGAGATAAACTAGAGATTAGGCTTTTCCAGAAAAAGTTGGCTGGTGACAATAGTTATCCAAAGGGGAAAGGGGTTCCAGTGGGTCTGTGAGAAGGAGTGTCGTGTGGAAGGTTTTAGGTTCAAGCCCTATTCTTGCCTGAGAAAGGTTAGAGATTGAACTCTAGCCCTTCGGGCTTTAAACTCAATGGGTTCAATGTTATTTGATTATCGAGGAGGTTGGATCTTATGAGAGGGAGAGGATATCCAGCAGGGGGTACAAGACAAAATACCTGGATATCAGGGGGTACAGGATAAAATGCATGGATATCCTATCAAATTGGGCATCCAGGGGTTAATCTTTGTCAGGCAGGATATCCGAGGGTCTTTTTCTTTTTCAGCCAGACATCCAGGGGGTTGTTGAACCCGAAAAATGTATATTCTCAACAAACAGTGGTTACAGAAAATTTCTGAAAAAGCCCATTAAAGGTTTTATTTTTACATAAGTGTTCCCGTTTCATATCAGACACATATTTCATATCAAAATGATGTCTGCCTATTGTTTATTATGCTAATATAAGTAAAAAAATGTTTTTCTTTTCCTCTTCTGACCAATCTTGCTCCACATTCATGTCAATCCAATGTGCAAAAGTTTGTAAGTTAGAATTGATGAGTAAGCAAACGAAATCACTCTTATTTAAAAACAAAAACTTTAACTATCTAAATTTTATTGAATCTTTAACAAAATCGAACGACAAAATAAAGTTATCTTACTTTTATGGGATAAGTTTTCGCCCTGATTAAATTTCAAGTCCAGAGGGAAGTTTAAAAAGTTCCAACGAAATATTTGAAAGTTTTGTCTCTTATTTAAGGTGCAACCCTCAGTAACTTAGTGGTTTATTTAAGAAAGAAATCCGCAAAAATAATTCTCCTCGAAACATTTAAAACCGTCACCCACAAAAATAAGTTCCCGCGAAATCTTAAAATTCACGTAAAGGCTCATCTGTGCAATTTAGTCACGGAGAATTTTATCCAATAAAGTGACTTTACTTCCATTTGTCGTGTCCGATTTTGTTTAAAGAATCAATAAAAGTTAGCTCTAGTTTAGACGGCCGACCTTCTGCCCTGCCTATTCTAATTGTTAGAGTAGGCAGAAAGTGGGCACAAAGTTGGCAGTTAAAATCTTCGCTTGGAAAAGGTTGAAAGAAGAGATTGCATTGACGTCAAAAGAGGGCTATGCATTGACTTTCGACAGCCCACTTTATGCCAACTTTAATTCACAATTAGAATAGGCAGGGCGAAAAGTGGGCCGTCTAAACTAGAGATTAGATCGTTAAGGTCGGTTTCCACTTGAGATAAAATTTTGTTTGCTAAAACTACACTTGTTATAACCTTTTCCCTCTCGTAGATAGAGGAAAAATTTGAGATAGAGAACTCCTAAATTTTCTCTATATTCTATTTTCAAAGTATCTTACTTGTCAAACTGATTATGGTCAGACCACTCCCTTTGTGAGATCAACTTTAATTTCGTCATTGGATTCTCGTTTGGACTCAAAAACAAATCGCAAGCGTCATCACATGAAGTGTAAAAGATATATCCGCCCGTCAGGGGCGGCAAAAACCACCCATATATGCGTTGACCAAAATCTTCCGCCAACATAGTTGTGGAATCAAAATTGTATAAAACATCGCGTTGATCTGGTTTTGAAGGAAATTTCCAATTTTTGTAAACTCCTTCAACGTACCCATCCATAATATCATCCACCTCCCAATAGACCTCACGTGTCACTCCAGGTTGATCTGTAAAAAGCAAGCAAAAAGTTAGGTTACATTTTCCTTCTTTTAAGGGTCTAAAGGCTGTAACATTAGATTGAAGTCTAGTTGAGATATCAAGTTTTAGTCTGCTTCCACTACACCAGAAAGGTCTCGTTAAAGCAAACTAAAAGCTAGATTCCAGTAGCCTACTTTTAAAGGGTTTTAAGACTGTAGCATCAAATCGAAGCTCAGCTGAGATCGGAGTTTTGTAATATCGAAAACCTTCCAGGAGACCTCGCAATAAAGTAAGACTGGTTTGTAAATGAGTTCGGGTACTACGGTCTACTTTCAAGGGCTGAGGACCAGTAGCATTAATTTTGAATTCAGTTATGATCTAGATTTTTTGATATCTTCAACCCTTCCCCCACCAAATAGTCCTCACATATCCAGATGATTTAATGCCGAATGCTAAAATTTGAAATTTTTGCAAAAATTCCCAATCTCATGCACAATTGCCTTGAAAACATCTTTTAAAAATCATTTTGATAAATTTAACCTGCAATCCCCCAACAAGTATCTTGAGACAGAAGAATTCTAAACACTTACAAGATAAAAATCCGTCCCCCGGACCTCAGTGTTGAGTCCGGAAATGGCCGAGAATGGTGACAGTGGGGAGGGGGACATGTGAAGTGTCTCAGAGATAAATCGGGGGATTACGGAAAAAGTAAAATATACTAAAAACTAAGAAATCAAACAAACCTTAAATTGTCTTACTTGGCTTCAATCCATTCCCGAACTTGATGCTCTGTGCTTTGGATGCTAAAATACTGTTCAAGATGTTTTGTTGTAATGAACCTTGTTTCTCTAAAAGAAATAAGAACAAACTACATAAAAAGCAAGCAAAAAGTTAGGTTACAGTAGCCTACTTTTGAGTGTCTAAAGGCATTGACATAAAATTAGAGCTCAGCTGAGATCGGAGTTTTGTGATATCGAAAACCTCCCAAGAGACCTCAAAGTGCTTTGGATGCTAAAATACTGTTCAAGATGTTTTGTTGTAATGAACCTTGTTTCTCTAGAAGAAATAAGAACAAACTACATAAGAAGCAAGCAAAAAGTTAGGTTACAGTAGCCTACTTTTGAGTGTCTAAAGGCATTGACATAAAATTAGAGCTCAGCTGAGATCGGAGTTTTGTGATATCGAAAACCTCCCAAGAGACCTCAAAGTGCTTTAGATGCTAAAATAATGTCCAAGATGTTTTATTGTAATGAACTTTCTTTCTCTAGAAGAAATAAGAACAAACTACATAAGAACACATTCGTGATGAACAAAAATGTTAAGAATAAGCTAAGCACATTTTGGGTTCTATAAAGTATCCGATTTCTTAGAAGCTTGAAAAAAAATACTCAAAAAGTTGTTCAGGGAAAGTTCAGGGAATGAAGATCATTTTAAAAACATTTTTAGACTTAAAAATGCGAATGGCATGGTGGTGAGTTCGAGTCTCGCCGGATCCGTTGGTTTCCCAACGGTTCTGGTGGCTGGTCAGAAGACAACATGGGAGCGATTGTATTCACTTCATTGTAATACATAAGGGCAAAATTCATGAAAAACAAACTGCATAAGAACACAAGGCTTCGTGATGGTCAAAATATTAAGAAAACATTTAGGGCTTTATGGGCTCTATAAATAAGCAGCCAATTTCTTAGAAACTTGAAAAAAAAATACTCAAAAAGTTGGGAATTAAGATCATTTTAAGAACATCAAAGAATAAACATAGTCTTTGGGTGCTCTTATAAAATTAAGTGTTATAAAAGATAAGAAGTGTATTTCACTCTTTTTCATATTTCATGTGTTTCCCCCCCCCCTAGGAAAAATAAGTGCTCCCCGACAAAAACAAAATTCTGGTTAACTTCAAAGGAGTTGCCGCAAAGGTTTTCACAAAAATGACGAAGTTTTTCCGGAAAGATTTTTTCCCCAACTTAGAGATTTTATTCGATTAAATTTTCCGTTTAAAGGTATTTGAACTAAGCACTAGTTTACACGCCCGACTTTTCGCCCTGCCTATAATTCTAATTGCTAGAGCAGGCAAAAAGTGGGCTCAAAGTTGGCTGTTATAATCTTATCTTGGAAAATATTGAAAGAAGTCATTGTATTGACGTCAAAAGAGGGGAATACATCGACTTTATAGTTAGCACACTTTATACTAATTTTTATTCACAGTTAGAATAGGTAGGCAAGGTGAAAAGCGAGCCGTCTAAACTAGAGCTAACTAAACAAAAAGTTCTACCTTTGAGTTTTCCTTTTGCGCTTTTTTCCAATGCTTTAAGTTTACTCCCGGCTTGCTGTGATGTGAGGGTCTCTGCTCCAGGTAACGGTCCAATTTGTTGACGGCCCGTAGATTTTACTGTTTGTGGTCGTTGCTGTTGACTCGAATCACGCTTTAGTGGACCGCTATCTTGAAGTTGTGCACTTTTCAAAATCTTTTCAAGTTCGCTACGTTCAATTTGAAAAACTTTACCACGTTTTGAATTTTTCATCGATTTCGATTTAAATATGTTTGATTTTAAACTTCTCTTTGGTATTTTGGACCTTTTGAGGCCACCACCACGTGCAGGGCCGGATGCAGGGGCACCAGTACCACCAATACCTTCTCTGGCTCCACCAGCCGCTGCACCATCCGCCCCACCACTTCCAATAACTGGTATCTAAACAGTGACACAGTAAATTGTATTGTAATGGAGGTTTGATTTCGCGAAAATGACAAAAATTCGTGAAATTGCGAAATCTAATCTCGCGAAAAATAGTCGGACTTAAAACATTTTAAGCCTATTTCAAAAAGATTCGTGGATTTGTTACATGCTATTTTCCATTCAATCTGCAGGGGTAGTACAGGCTTTATCCACAAAGGACAACTTTCATGGTGGCTCAGAAACTCTTATTTTGAAAAAAAAGTTGTTTTTCCAGTCTCTCTAAAAATCTCTTGGTTGTAACGTTTATCGCGCACTGAATAATAAGTCACTGAAGTTATAGACTTATAGATTTTTATACCATACTAAGAGATGTGAAGGTTGTGTACATATGATTTTTTTTGTGATTTACCATCCCCCTATAGGCTATACTAGACGCCACCCGCGTTTTTTCTACGCAATTAACGTCTATTCACACTTTGCAACTTTTTCGAATGTTTGGAGCCCAGCTTTTCGTTTCTGGCTCTAAATATTCGATTTTTTGACGTCACTTTAAAGTTTCGAAGTTCCTGCAGTAGCAAAAATATCGCATTTGCGTCAAAACACTTGGAAAGGTTTCTATTTTTCGATAATCGTCAAAGTAGAACTCACTGAGAAACGAGATTAAAAATCCCGGTTTTTAGTGAGGTGGTCGCTACCACCCCCCTTCACCATCCTTTCATACAAGCTTGGAGTAGCAAAATTACCTGCGGTGGTTTAAATCCTCCACTTGATTCAACCTTCGATAAATATTGATTTGTTACTTTACTCATCCCTTCTGCAAGACCGTTCATGAAAGTCGCAGCGTTCTTTGGACCCATTGTATTTAGCGTGCTTTGCATAAGGGCGGCAAAGGGCGTACTTGGGGCGACTTGTGCGGGTGCGATGTAAGGCATTGCACGATTCATGCATTCAAGTCCACGGCAGGTTCCGGTTAACATTTTGAGGAGGGCGGGCTGAAGGTTACCGCCACCCCCACCACCGCCTCCACCTCCGCTTGAATCACCACCACCACCTACAAATAAAAAAATGGATTATTCAGTATATGCAGTCGATTCTTCGTAGATTGTTTCATAACAACATACTTTAGGTTAAGAAGATTTTAAGGCTTCGTGGGCTCTAAAACACCTGTTTTCTTAGGAAAATGGACAAAAATACTCCAAAACAAGAACAAACCCGAAAAATTAAGAACATCTGATGACTTGAAAAATTTTGGATGTTCCTATAAAAAACGTGATGAAAAATACCTCCGCCACTTGAACCGCCTCCTCCGCCTCCTCCTCCACTATCACCTGGAAAATTAAATCCGAGATTTATGGTTACTCGAGAAACAAAAATTTCCAACCTTTCCCTAAATCTTTATGTCGAAATTCTTCTTTAAACCATTCCTTTATTAATTAATTTCATAGGGTTCGTTCATCTGTTACTCTTAGGTGCCAAATAAACACCCCCCCCCACTTTTAAGAATATTTTCAGCTGTCAAAGCGAAGGCCCCTTATTTTTCTCTAAATAGTCTGAATTTAGCCTATATTTACCTTATTTTTTGGGTTTTCACTTTTCAGAAGTACAAATTCCAACCCCCCGGCAATTAGGTCCCACCGTTCATTAAAATCTAGAAAATTTTCCAACCCCCCTCCCGCGTTTATTCGAACCCTTTATTTATTTGGCACCTAAGAGTACATGCTTTTTTCTATTCGATTTAAATGGGAAAAAAGCACAAATGTGTGTCGATTTCCCTTCACGAAAGACATTGCAAAAAAATTGACTTTTTGTCAATATTTAATTAACTTGGGAATTCAAGAAATATTTTCTATTGGTGTTGTTTTTGTCAAACTTATAATCTCAATACGCCTTTTCGACCGTAGCCGCCAATTGCCGTACGGTCATTTTTTTATCCGTTTTCCCACCCTAAAACCGTCCTAGTCTTTTTTCGCACCAAAGGACGATAAAAAAAGTATAAAAAAGGATTGGATCGAGTTTAGAGTGGTAAATTAAATAATAAAGTGGCACACGCCTGACCGGGCAACTACGGTCGAAAAAGTGTATTCAAAAAGGAGTACTCAACCATAAAAAAATTGATTACTGTAATGACGTAGAAAAATATCATGTACTAAATACACGAATCCTATGAAATAAGCTAATAACCTGATTTTTCATAGAAGACTGGTACCGAGAAAGGTGAAGACAATAAATCGTTAAAAATATAAAGAAACACAGAAATAAATTTTACCTCCACCGCCACCACCAGAGGATCCACCACCACCGCCAGCAGCACCACCTCCACCGCCTAATCAAAAAAAAATCAAACATATTTAAAATATATCAAATGCTATCAGTCACACATTTTTTTCAAATCTATGATGATGTTCTGTATTCTGTTATATTCGATAACAAAACAGTGATAATAAACTTACAGGAAGAAAATACTTAAGCTGCAGTAATCATTTAGTCTAACGCGCCCTTATTAAAAGTTATAGTTATAACCGCAACCACGTCCCCGTGTATCCCAGGCTTAATTTACGTTACTGATTGACGCCAGAGAAAGCCCTTATTTAGCGTTATCAGTAAGCATAAAAAGCTGATAATACGCAGGAAACGAGGTTGAACGCACCCTTATTAAAAGTTATAGTCATAATCGCAAAAGAGAACATTACAAGCTATGGGCCCTGTCCATGTGCAAAATAAAACTTACCGCCTGCTGCTCCACCACCGCCGCCTCCAAGGCCGCCACCACCCATTGATGGAAATCCACCAAGAGACTGAGCGAAACCCAGGGCTGCCGGCGCCATTGCAGCAAAAGCAGCGGGAGCGGCGGCAGCTTGAACAGGAGCATTTGCCATGGCAACAGATTGGTGCGCTTGATTGATCGCTTGTAACGCTTTACCGACTGTGGCTGCCATCAGTAAGCCACCGGGTCCGCCCCCTGCAGCACCACCACCTCCACCACCAGCACCACCTGCTTTTTTGAGGTCACGAATTTCTTTGATGAGTAATCCAACGCCCTCGCCAAGGCCACTGATCTGACCAGATATAGCAGCCATTCCGGCAGCTGAATAGAAAGTTAAAAAAACCGTTGTTTTTAAACTTCTCAGGATAAAGTGGTGTTTGCCAAATAATTAGATGAATAGAATAGACCTTTTCATAAATTACGTCACGAACATCACTTGCCTTGTTTTGAAATTATTGCCATGGTGATTAACTCCCAGCGGATTTTATTAAAACTACTTTCTTTCTATTCATAAAAAAATCATTTAATGTCTCAAGGAATATGATCACCATGGTAATTGTTTGAATGCGAGGCAAGTGATGTTCGTGACGTAATTTATGAAAAGGTTTCTACCACGTCAGATGTTAATAGAGGTAAATAAGGGTTTAAGAGTTAAAATAAAATTCCAGAATAGTTTAGAATATAAGGTACCTTTTTTAATTTTTCAAGTTTTAAGAGAAAATGAAACTATAATGAAATATTCAACAAATATAATATACCTCCTCCACCACCGCCAGCGCCTCCGCCACCAGCTCCACCACCGCCAGCACCTAAAGTAAAGTGATATTAAAAAAAAACATTAAGAAGACTAATCAAGCTACGAATAAGCAAAAAGAAAAATCTTTTCCGCTTCGCAATACTTTACAAGATTTATCTGAAAATAATATGAAAGATGGTGATATTTCATGAAACGTTCAAGCATCAAAATAATCTAGAACAATCCTTTTGAAAGAAATGCGATTATTGAAATCGATTTTTATTTTCATACCTCCACCATCATCACCTCCACCACCACCGCCTCCAGCACTACCACCTAAAAATGAGGTTGAAAAGGTGAAAAGGACACTAAACACATTCCAATTGTATCAGCCAGCACAATTTCTTTTAATTCAAATTAAATATCCTTTGGAAATGGAAGAAATAATATTAAATTTTCTTCGGTTTGGGTTTACCGTGAAAAGCACCGAAATCATATATCGACCTGTGCCGACCAATCCAGATTTTATTCAGCGCGTATCAACGCAGAGAAATAAGAAACCATAACGACAATCCAAGATCTTGGATAATGTTCAAAGTTGATATTTTTTTCGCGTCATTGAAAACACAACTCAGAAATCTTTTACTTTCAAGGAAATAAAAAAGCTCTAAATATAATTACCTCCGCCTCCTGCACCGCCAGCACCTCCACCGGCGCCTCCACCACCCAGACCTCCACCATTTTTCATGGCACGGAGTTCTTCGACAAGTGAATTTATACCATTGACAAGGGCGACGTTATCTGAAAAAAGTATTATGAAAATGTATTTGAGATTTACAAAACTCTACTCTCATGGGATATTCAAAGATTATTAGTTTTTCCCGTTTCATGTCAGACACATGTCTTATATCAGGCCAGATATCTCCCATTGTTATATCGTGTTCGGTTTAGTGTTGAACAAATAAAAAATTGTTTTTCTTTCCCTCTTTCTAACCAAACTTACTCCACATCTGTGTTAGTTCAGTGAGAAAAAAACTTGTGACTTAAAATTGATAAGTAAGCTAACGATATCAACTCATTTGAAAAAAAAACAAAACCTTTAAAAAGCTTCGTATACAAGCTGGATAACAATGCTGATTAGATGTTAGGGTCTACCAAGTGAATGCAAGACAATACCCACTAAAACCGTCCCAATCCTTTTTTGACGCAGTTTTCTATTGTCTATTGGTGCGAAAAAAGGACTGGGACGGTTTTAGTGGGATAAAGTGGACAAAAAAATGCCCGCGCGGAAATTGGTGGCTACGTTCGAAAAGGTGTATAGAACAACAAAAAAATATGGAAATAAAATATTTTAAGTGTAAAACAGAACTTAAAGTTATTTCATTATTATTTCGACTGAGGTAAAGAACCCAGCTGGCACAAAACGTTGTTTGAACGTTCACCTAACGTTAACTGGACGTTGTGAACGTTAGATAGACGTCGAAAAAACGTTGTGTGCCAGCTGGAAATTGAAAATAATTTACCAGCGCCTCCGGCTCCGCCACCAGCACCCATTCCACCCGCCAATCCTGTGTGAAAACCTAATGATAAATGGAAAAGCATTCATTAGAATCGATAATATTTCGAAACTTGGGAATAATTTATTGTTTTCGATACCCGATCGTTTTTGGGTCCTTCCCATAGATTTATAAAGCCCGAACGGCTAGATGTCGTGCTTTTGCTGAAAAGTATGCTGTGGTTAGGTAGGAAATCATACTTAAGTCACGTGACATTACAATAGAATTTCAGCACTTGACCAATCAGACGCTTCGCGGATTTTTGAAAACAATAGCAACAATAGCACGACATTTAGCCCCTTTGGCCTTAAATCTGTGGTGCTTCCGTATAAAACATTACGTCATAATGAATATCATGTATTCCGTGTTGTACTCTTAGGTTCCTAATAAACGGGGGGGGGGTCGAAAAAGTCGGGGTAAAGGGTGGTTTGGAAAATTTAATAAACGGGGGACCTAATTGCCGGGGGGTCGAAAATTGTTTTTTCCCGAAAATAAAGTAAATATATAGGCTAAAATTAGGTTATTTAGAGCCAAATCAGGGACCTTTTCTATGACTGCTGAAAAAAATATTCTTAAAAGTCAATAAACGGGGGTCCTAATAAGGTCTGGGGGGTTGTTAAACGTCCTAAAAATTAACAAGCAGGGGGGTTATTTTGAGCCTAAATATGTAATGGCAATTCACCTTCATACAATATTGAACGCTCATTGAACGCCTTTTATCACATACTCTGCACAATATTCTTCTAAAATATTCTGCAATAAAACTTAGTACCCCAGGGGGGAGGGTACTAGGGTTGCGAGCTGACGGGGGGATGCCGCCCAACTTTCGACCCTTGGACCCTTACCGGGACTAAAAAGTAGAAAACATAAAGGAAAGTTTTGTGAATTTTACGACCCTTATTGGGACAAATTTGACCAATTTTGACCAAATTTCGATCTTTCAGGGGGTAAAATTTTCCCATTTTTCCGACCCTTAGTGGGACTGAAATTTGATTTTCTGATTTTCCGACCCTTAGCGAGACTTTAGAAATCCAAAAAAGGTACAGTAAAACCTCTAATTAACGGACACTCTAAAAGGCGGACACCTCTGATTAGCGGACAATTTCATTTTCCCCGGCCGTTTCCTAGTCAAATCCTCATAAAAAAGTTTCTAAAAGGCGGACACTCAATTAGCGGACCCTCTGATTAGCGGACAAATTTTTTCGCACGAAATGGCCAAAACCCCTATTTTAGCTCTCCAATTAGCGGACATTGAATATCAAACGGGTCACAGACGTCCAAAATCGAAAAAACAATTTTTAGATATTTTTATTTCAAGCACTTATTAGTCTTATTATTCAAATTATTTCTACAAATTTCCAGTTTTCCCTTGACCCATTCAGCGAATTTAGGTGGGCCAAAGAAATCATGAATCACTGATTTTCTTTTATTTGTTAAAGACTGAATTGTTGCGTTTTAATAACCTTTCTCTTGTTCTTCAATGGCCTAGTGTCTGCAGATAAGTACTTTAAACCCCAATTTTGTATTTTCGACACCCTGGGATGGCCTAATTTCAAAATTGGGGCTCCGAGATCAAAAGTTTCTAAAAGGCGGACACTTCTAATTAGCGGACACTAACCCCTTTCCCCGATGGTGTCCGCTAATTAGAGGTTCCACTGTACCCTTAAGGGTGGCACATACCATACCCTCCATTTGCCTAAGTACCCCTTGCCGGGCTTAGTACTTAGGTCTCTTACATATTAGAAATACATAAAACACATTGGAAGAAATTTCAGTATCAAAAAAATCTTTTCAAAATCGGGAAGAAATTCTTTTAGAAACCAATATTCAAACCATCACAAAATCCTAATTATAGGTTTCTGGTAAAAAAATTATTCTCTCTCAATTTTTTTTTTTTATTGAAAAGAGGTCTTCCCATTATTTAACAAAGTATTTAAGATAGGTTTTACAAGATAAATTCTGTGTTCAAAGTAGTTTAAAATGTTGCATTTTCATGTCCCCGACAGAAGCCAAAGGTGTTTTCCCACCATATTTTATTTTTGAAAATTTTTATTAAACTTTCCAACATTTATCTCAAAAAATAATCCTGATTTTTGAACAATTCGTTAAAATTTATCATAATTTTCATTTTTCATTTTCGGAAAATTGGGTATCCAAAATTTCGAGAAGTTTTAAAATTAAATCTTTTTTGAAAGAATTTCTTTTCCCAAATATGGTCTTAAATACTGTTTTTTTTCATTTTCATTTTCATTTTTTGATATCTAAAAAAATTTCTTCCAATATCTTTTACGTACCGTGTGAATAAGCCGTGTCCATAAGTTGGTCGGTGCCCGTCGTATCTGGTGAAATGTAATTTAAAAAAATCTCAATAAATGTTGAGAAAGCTACAGGATGTCTTGCAAGAATATTTTGAACTGAGAAAACAGATAGGTAAGGGAACGTTATGGGGGGGGGTAAAAGTCTCCATAGAAAGATTTGTCTAAGCTTCAGATGTCATTATTATCTATTTCAGCACTGTCCAGATAAATTTCCTTCATTTATGAACGATTCTATCAGCTGTTGGTAATTTTGAGTGAAGATCTAATTTAAAAACAAGTGTCACGCTGAAAATATAGATCTTGAAAAGAGCTTTCCAACGAACCTAAAAATGACCTATTTCGTTTTAGCCAAAGTTGAAAGAATTTGAAATTGCATTTGAAGTTGACATACCATGACTTTGAAAAATTCTTGAATTTCAGATTTCCACAATACTGAAGGAGCTAGTTTTCTATCATCGATGACAATGAAAGCAAAGTCGACTTAAGTGCTGTAATTGGCTGAACTAAAACAATTGCATGTGAAACATTTGACATGTTTTTTAACTTTTGGAAAGATGGCCATTCAGATCTGTTCTTTCAGTTCTGTTTTCACAGAACAGTAATAAGTAGTATTGCATGTATTAATAATTATCAAACATGATTAAAAACTTTTAGTAAAGTTTGCGACCGCAGTCGAGGACTACCCAAAGGCCCCATTTTTTTAGCTGTCTATTCAAAGATAAGGGAGGACGCCACTCTTTCTCTGGATTTTCCACATTTACCCTTGACCCTTCTTAATTATTGAGCAGAGAGCAGAGAGACATTAGTCTTTAGTATGATCCGTTCGGGGATTGAACCCTATGGTACTTCGGACTCGTAACTGGATTTTCTACCTTCATAGTACGGCCATTAGCGAGTTTTTGAATTTCCACTTTAGCGGACGGTAAAGTGACTGATGTGATTTTGAAAAACATAGACCTAGCGAGATACCCTGCAAAATTTATGAGGGAGTGCAGACGTTTATGACATATTCATTATCTTTTGATAAAACAAAGACAATAATTACAGTGTCGTAAAAACCGCTCTCATCCATAAATTTTGCAGGGTATCTTTGCAGTACTACTGGTATGAAAAACGCGCATTTTTGACCCACAAAATCGAGGACCGTGAAAGTGTTGATTTATCGCTGTCCTCAGTTGATCAGGTTGTAGACAAATCAGAAGCTAACCGTCTCCGTCACAGAAAAACACACATACATGAACTCGGAACTTTTCAACTGTTAACCGGGGCAATGAGACAGGGGTGTTAGGATTCGTATCTCAGTTCAATGTAGATATTCTTGCGAGACACCCTGTACATATAATTTGAATGAATAGATACCTGCTGCATATGCCGAATTCATTAATCCACCGGTAGCAGCTATAAGAAATGAAAAAGAAAAACGAAAAAATTTAGAAATAAGAAGTTTTTAAAATCCAAACATATAACAAAAGAGATAATAGAGCAATATCAAGTTTCAACTTTTGGATATTTTCATCTTGATTTTGCAGCTTTTGTAATTTTTAAATTTTTTAGGCGAGGCCAATTTAATTTGTTGTTTTACGGGCCAAGCTACCCAAAAAAGAGGGGTCGATCGGTCGGTGAAAAAATAAAAATAAAAGTAGAATCTCACCTATAAAATCTCTAAAAAGGCAGCAAAAAATACTACATCTTGACAAAAACGCGAAGTACAAAAAAGAAAGACTGAAAAGTTGAACATAAAACTCTCAAAACCTTGGAAAACAAATCTTTAGATTTCACATGCTATTTTTAATGAACTCAATTAATATTGTTATGTATCGAAAATGGCCCACACGAATGCCTGGATTATATTCTTTAGATTTTTTGAATAATTTTTGTCGGAATCTGAGGCAAAATATATCGAGAATTTTGATTATTTCCTTGTTCTTAGAAAATTGAAGTTCAGGCGAAAATGTCACTTTTTGGCTATCTGTTAAATGTACTCGAATATTTCAATTTGGTAGGAGTTTATAGACTTCCAGTCTTATTGGACCATTTTTTTGTAATCTTAAGTCTAAGGTTAAAACTCAGCGTTAAAAGTCAACCTATCCAACTTAAGTTAGAGCGCTTCCGAATAATTCGTGGCTATAAGATTTTGTAGGAATTTCCCTTTTTTATTAAATTTTATGACCTTGATTACAGAAGAAACTAAAATTCATTATCTCTTTTGTTTCATGTTTTTCATTGTGTTTATCTGGTTGCCCCTACCAACATGACTGTCCGGATCTTGCATAGGGTTATCACCATAATGGTGGTGTCCGAATTTCCGTGTTATAATGATATCCATCAGACGCCCGTTGAGGCGGTCACTAAATGGGGCGTCAGGATTTGTTTCTTCAATATTCGCCCACGAATCTCCATGAATGCCAACTTTATCAATCATTAGGGCGTCTAAAAGCTTATTGTTAAGTCGTTGTTCAAAACCCTGGCGATGGTGTCCGGCTCCACCTATACCGCCACCTGAGAGCCAGTTCATAGTAGTCATTGGCCGGTACCCGAGATGATGCAATTTCTTCCACAGTACAGTATCCAAGATTTTCTCAGCGATCCGATGCTCGAAATTTCCGTCATCTACGTGACTGAATCCGCCTCCGGGATAGACACGTTTACGGCCTAACATAGCTAAATTTATTACGTAACAATACCAATTAATGACAGGTTATTATAGTTTGAAAGTTTCTTAAGCTTCAATTTTTACACGTTCACTGCCGACCTCTTTTCAGAAATCAAATATTTGATCTCTTAGGATCTATTTGAAAATTCGACCTTTTGAGCTGTACAGTAAGTTGTAGCTTAATTATGCATACAAATTCGACATGGATTCGAATAGATTCAAGAAAAAGCAAGCAAAAATTTCGGTATCAAAAGTTAAGGCTCTTTGCAGCTAGTACTACTGGTATTTTGACCCCTCTACAATACAATACAATCGTAGCCGGCAGGGAACGTGTTTAAGATTCGTAATTTGGAATAGCAAACACTGCTTTGTATTAAATCATAAAGAAAGTTTAATATCTCAATTGAAACAAAATCCTAAATAAAAGAGCAAGTGCTTTTAGCAAGAATATAAAAGCCTGGGTATTTCTAGTATTTCAGTACTTTGAAGGCGACCCTCCGAACTGTAAAACGTGTATCACTAAAAAACAACAATCGATAGGTTAATAAAAAACGAAAAAAAAAATTCTTAAAACTGTAGAAAACAAGAATCAAAGTTCCCAAAAAAAAAATTACTTTTGATGTAACCAGAGATTTGGGAAAAGAGGATAAGAATCGCTGCTGCCGCTCGCTGTTTTCTCATTGTTGACCATTGAATTCGGCGTCGTCTGATGTCGCTAGGCTAGGGAACAACTTGGCCAAGAAGGTACTGCGAAAAAAATGGCGTTATGTGCAGTATTATAACAGTTCAAGAAAAACTGTCTGAATTTACTCCTTTGGAGGGGTTTCCTAGGTTGCATACCTTTTAATGTTCAAAACCAACAAACTCAAACCGTTTCACTAAACTGCAAATGGTTTGGGTTTGTTTACCTAGGCAAAGAAGCTATTGCATTGCTAATTCGATTTCTGGGATCTTACACTTCGGTATTTCTTCTATTGACACTAGAAAATTCTGAATATATTTCATATATACTTACAATAAGGACAATAAATTAGAGTAAATTTGGTTTTATAAATAAACAAAATAAATAATTGAGAACAATAACCGCTAGTGGCACTAGATTACACTTCTCCGCTTACCATTTTGAATTTGAATGCCTGAAGTCACAGCAACCAATTTCAAAATGGTAGCCTAGCTGAAGAAAACATTAAAGCTTAGGCCTTATGCATGCGTGCGCTTAGTGAACTAGCGGGAACAAGGTGTAGTGCTTGGTTAGAAAAATGGTTTAGCAAAACAAAAAATCAAATGGTGCAGTTTGTTGGCTAAACCCTCGGTTAATTTTTACGTCAGAGGGTCGAAATGTTGTTAACAGTGTAAACAGGTGAAGATTTTGGGGAGGCAAATAAATGACAAAAGTGTATTAGGTTCCGAAATGTGTATTTGTCGAAATGAGTAAAATATAGTAAACTTGAAATGATTGAAATTGCCGAAATCTGTGAAATGAAATAAATGTGAAATATTGTTCGCTTTGGGGCTGATGTTGGGGATGTACCATGCAATATGAGGCCTAACTTAAGCACCTAAGACCGTAAGGATGACGGCCTGTCGAAGGACTGTAAGGAGGACAGCCATATGAGCGTGGACTGTAAGGAGGACAGCCTTTACTCCTAACCTTATGAGCGTGGGCTGTAAGGAGGACAGCCTTTACTCCTGAACCTTATGAGCGTGGACTGTAAGGAGGACAGTCAAATGAGCGTGGACTGTAAGGAGGACAGCCATATGAGCGTGGACTGTAAGGAGGACAGCCTTTACTCCTAACCTTATGAGCGTGGACTGTAAGGAGGACAGCCTTTACTCCTCAACCTTATGAGCGTGGACTGTAAGGAGGACAGCCTTTACTCCTAACATGTATGTGCCTGTAGATACTGTATAAGCTAGCCACTAGGTAGGAGTATGGGGTTCCGAAGGGACCCACACCAATGGAGAGCATATTGCGTGATACATCCCAAAAGAAGACAAAAAAGACTAGTCCCTGGACTAAAAACACCTTTTGGGGAAAAAACCTGGCTGGGACTAGCTGCGCTGCTGCTTGTGCGTCCTCGTCGTCGGACGTGGGCGTCGTCGCCAATCATCCTGAAATGAGAGAGAGAAAAAAGCAAGCAAAAAACTGGCGCATACAAGTACCATGTCCCTCCCTAACTCCATGCATGTATGGAAGGGAAGGGAGGGTGGGAAATTGAAAACACAAGAATAAGAAAGACTAAGCGTGGTTTCACTCCCGTATAAATAGTGATACTGGGATTTGAGCAATGGCTTCTAGAGTGCGTAGCATGATGGCGGAAGGGTGTATTGCGGGCGTTGATTTGTCTTCCTTAAAATTAACCTAACCTAACTAAAGTTAGCTCTAATTAATTTTTACGTCAGAGGGTCGAAATGTTGTTAACAGTGTAAACAGGTGAAGATTTTGGGGAGGCAAATAAATGACAAAAGTGTATTAGGTTCCGAAATGTGTATTTGTCGAAATGAGTAAAATATAGTAAACTTGAAATGATTGAAATTGCCGAAATCTGTGAAATGAAATAAATGTGAAATATTGTTCGCTTTGGGGCTGATGTTGGGGATGTACCATGCAATATGAGGCCTAACTTAAGCACCTAAGACCGTAAGGATGACGGCCTGTCGAAGGACTGTAAGGAGGACAGCCATATGAGCGTGGACTGTAAGGAGGACAGCCTTTACTCCTAACCTTATGAGCGTGGGCTGTAAGGAGGACAGCCTTTACTCCTGAACCTTATGAGCGTGGACTGTAAGGAGGACAGTCAAATGAGCGTGGACTGTAAGGAGGACAGCCATATGAGCGTGGACTGTAAGGAGGACAGCCTTTACTCCTAACCTTATGAGCGTGGACTGTAAGGAGGACAGCCTTTACTCCTCAACCTTATGAGCGTGGACTGTAAGGAGGACAGCCTTTACTCCTAACATGTATGTGCCTGTAGATACTGTATAAGCTAGCCACTAGGTAGGAGTATGGGGTTCCGAAGGGACCCACACCCCCAAAACGTCCCCAAAACTACCCGCACAATACATCCCCAAATCAGCAGCCAAACTCAAAAGGAAGTCATTACACATTAGGAAGCTAACTCTTACTAAAAGGATGACAGTCTTAGTCTTAATGCTTTAAAGTTTTCCCTATAAGTCATAATGAGAATAGCCTGAGCCTATGTATTTGATGAAGATGGCCTGAGCCTATATCCTGGTGAGAATAACCTGAGCCCATGTCCTGATAGGGATGATGGATTTTAGTCTAGATTGTAATGAGGATGATTGGAGGTGTCTAAGACCGTAGGGATGACGGCCTGTCGAAGGACTGTAAGGAGGACAGCCATATGAGCAAGGCAGGATGGTCTGAATCGAGATCTGAGGGTAAAATTGTTTGGACATATAATGCAAGGGATCTGCTAAATATAATAAGATTATTTGAGGATGGTGACATATGACTTTAATCTATAAAGCACTGTATCTTTGTGGGGTATGTTTCAGGGAAGGAAAGGGAACCAAGTCCCAGGGTAGTTGAAACCAAAAAAGCAATCTACTTATTGTGAAGTCTCCAGACCCAATTTATGTTACAGCTGTATAGAGAATAGGTGTAAAAAAAAAAACAAAAAACAAAAACAAAGCCCATATCTCAACAAGTAAATTCCCAGATGTTCATTGCTAATATAATTACCATTGAATCGTGACGTCATTCGACGTCACCAGGGATTATAGCAAGAGAAAACAAGAAAGAAAAGAAAAATATCTGTCCCACTTACATGTGAACCCAAGGTTGGATAGTAAGAAACCCAGTTAAGACAAAATAAAACTTGACGACACAAGACCAAGAGCTACCCAACCAGTAGGTTTGCATGGGATCATAGGCTAAGATTATTACCAGCGTATCATGACGTCATTAGACGTCGCCAGGCATAATAGAATGAGAACAAACAAAAAAGGCCAGGTGAAAAAAAGAAAAAGAAAAAACTCCCCAATTTACAGGTGAACCCATGGGTGGATAGTTAGAAACCCAACTAAAACAAAAGTAAACATGACAGCACAGACCCAGGGCTATCTACTCAGTAGGTTCCCAAAAATTCATAGGCTAAATAATGACCAATGTATCATGACGTCATTGGACGTCGGCATGAGTGATAGGATGAAGAAAAGAAGGGTGAAAAACAACTGTCCAACTTACAGGTGAACTCTTGGGTGGATAGTTAGAAACCCAGTTAAAAACAAAAGTAAAACATGACAACACAGAAACCCAGGGCTATCCAACCAGTAGGTCTCCAAAAGTTCATAGGCTAAATAATTAACTATGCATCATGACGTCATTGGACGTCAACAGGAATGATAGGATGAAAAAAGAGGGGTGAAAAACAAATGCCTAACTTAAAGTAAGTAGTGCCTAACTTTTGGGTGGATAGTGAGAAACCCAGTTAAAAACATAAGGTGAAACATAACACATAAACCCAGGGCTATCCAACCAGTAGATTTCCCAAAGGTGCGTTTTATAAAGCTGAAATAATTACCAGTGTATCAACCAACACCATTGGGATATCAACAGGGATTAAAGAAGGGAGAACAAATGGGGTGAAAAACAACTGCCCGACTTGACAAATGAACCCATGGGTGGATAGTTAAAAACCCCAGTTAAAAACAAAAAGGTAAAAGATGATAACACGTGAAACCCAGGGCTATCAACCGAGGCTTCCAAAGGTTCGTAGGCTAGAATAATGAAATGGCTAATGTATCAACGTCATTGGACGTTACCAGGGATTAAAAGGAAGGGAAAAAAAAAAAATGGGGTGAAAACAACTGCCCGACTTCCGATATATGAGCACATGGGTGGATAGTTAGAAGCCCCCCCCCCCCCAGAGAAATGAAAGACAAAATTGCAACTTGAAACCAACAAAGCAAGGGTACGCAAACCTAATGTGGTTCCTTTCCACGACTAAGATTGCCCATGTGCCATGACCAGCAAAACAAACTCAGGGACGTACACGTACCATCAAGGTAGACCATAACAGATACCAAGATTTGATTGTTGGATGATGGGGAGGGGGGAGGATGAGATAGAATAGAAATTTGAACTTACAAGACTGTTCACTTAACTTTCCATTTTGTTGAAAGACCATCCAAGGAAGAGAGTGAAGACAGGTGCATCTTGGACTGTAACTTCAAGGAGAACGAGTACGTAAGTAACAAACGTGTGTGGATGGGAGCTTCTTGGATTGGTTGTCATCAGTCAGCAATGTTTATTGTTTTTGAAGGAATTCAGCAGTAGAGTAGCCAACAGCAATCATAGAATGTAAGGTAAGGACCAGCAGAACAAACATCCATCGAGAGTTCTTGATTTATTTAATTAACTATCCAGACTTTTCTTTGACACTTGAAAACATTGTCTTGGGTCTGCTGCACATGTCATCCCAACAAATTGAAAACACAAGAATAAGAAAGACTAAGCGTGGTTTCACTCCCGTATAAATAGTGATACTGGGATTTGAGCAATGGCTTCTAGAGTGCGTAGCATGATGGCGGAAGGGTGTATTGCGGGCGTTGATTTGTCTTCCTTAAAATTAACCTAACCTAACTAAAGTTAGCTCTAATTTAGCGAACGAAGAAAACACAGAAAAAAGACTGTTGGCTTTGATCGTCTGTTTAGGTAAACTTTTAAATGAATCAATGCGTTCGCTAAACCCTCTGTTTCACTTTTTTGGGTTTTTGGCTAAATGGTATGCACCCCTACTGATATAAACAACTGAAAAGCTAATAACGATCTTTTGGGGTTTCCACTGACAAAAAAATCTGCTGTTGCATGCTTTATTTTTTGAGAAAAAGATGGCGGAAGCAGGCATGCTAAAATTGGATGTGAAATGGGACCTTTTTATTTTTAGCTAGTTTGCCTTACTGGAAAGTCTTTCAGAGGGGGGGTTTTCAGGGGTCTTAAATACCGTCATACCGACAAAAATTTGGGTCAAATACCGTAATACCGTCGATAAAAGAAGCCTAATTACCTAAATACCGATACCGGTAGAAAATGAAATACCGTTATCCCGTCGTTTTTTTCTGGTAATACCGATTTACCGGGAAAAAAAAGGCCCAATACCGTCGTACCGTAAAAGTGAAACCCCCCCCCCCTTTCAGAGTCAAAATAAAGTGGTTTGGGTTGGAAAAAGGTTGTAGGTGCGTGACTAGCCTAGCTTTGGTTTTTATTGGCACCTTTTAGATCTTTTTGGCACATCCTTCAAAGATAGCTGAAAAATTATATTAAAAAGTGTATTTTTTGTTTGTTAAGTTGAATAAAATTAATTTTTTTTTGTGTTGCAAACATAATTTTTATGGGTAGCAGTAAGGTTGATTAAATGACAACCTATAGCTTAGTTTTACATGGCAAATCTTCAAACTTTCTTAGCATTTTGATTGAAGATGGGCAGATGGGCAAAATCGACTAAAAATGTTGTTTTTTTTTTCCTACAGTTTAGATGAATAAATAATGTTATCCTAGCAAAACTTGCTTGATGGCAATGGACAATGGATTTTAGATTTGGTAAGTACGCTAAATTATCCTTGATGACTTTTTAACTCCTACTGAGGAAAAACATTTTTTTGGGGTTGAAATTTCAAGTTTTTGTATGTAACAGAAAATTGCAACCAAAGTTCTAATATTAATACTTATGTAATTTTATGAAACTATGACTCTGACCGGTTTGGCTCTGACCGGTTAGTAGATTTGCTCTGACCGGTTAGTAGATTGGCTCTGACCGGTTAGTAGATTGGCTCTGACCGGTTTAGATTGGCTCTGACCGGTTAATAGATTAGCTCTGACCGGTAAATAGATTGGCTCTGACCGGTTAATAGATTGGCTCTGACCGGTTAATAGATTGGCTCTGACAGGTTAATAGATTGGCTCTGACCGGTTAATAGATTTTCCAGTTATATAAGATTTATTTCACCGGTTTTTGTCTGTGGTCGGTGGAATTAAGATTTGTTGTTTGTGTTCTGTATTTGTTCATGAGAGCTTGCTGCAAAAATCCTAATTCCCATTGTCATTATTATATACTTTCAGGTTATAGTTACCATCATACTGCCCCAGTAACCTAGATCCATGAATTATTTTGTACCTTCACGTGGTTGGTATACAATGAGAATTGGCTTAAAATTTGTCTGAATTTCTCACGTACAAGGTTCAATATCTTTGCAAACACCAACAAATTCTGCTAATAAGATGGACAGGTGAAAAGCTGTTGTTGATGTTTAAACTCAAAGGAAACAACAATGGAATCTGATGTCATGGTTTGTTTGCAGTTGGATTAAGGTCTTTTTATCCCTGTTTCACCAGGATTTCCTGCTTGATTACGCAAATAGTCCCAGACAAGACACCAGAATGGGGCTAGACTACAATTACAAGATAATTGATATGAACCAACCATATAGATATAAAAAATGCTTTAAATAGAAATTCCAGTTTGGAATTGGAAGTGGACACTGGACTATTTTCATACATCACATTATATAATTATTCATCTTATGAAATACTCTTTTCTTGAGCATTGATGAACAGTCTGGTTATATTCATACTTTTTTTCTCTAAAATTTTATTTGAAAGGGTAAATTGCTTTTTATCTTAGAATCACACCTCGTTTGGAATTAGTGAGCCCCCCCCCTAAATCCAAGAGTGACCGATTTTTCATATACTGTTTCACAATATATGTTTATTTTCTAAGGTGCTTTTAGTGAGGAAGGATCAAGTGTCGAGTGAGTAAACGTAATTATCGATGAAACCCAAATTCTCAAGGGAAAGTAATTACGAAGTTGTTGCTCTCCATGGGAGAGCCTCGATAAAAATTTAATGACTTTCATTTGGAGATCAAGTTAATGACCATACGATGGAGAAAGCTATAAATTTTTTGTAGGCGTTAGATTCTTTTTATACTTTAGAACGGAATCTTTTTTTGCAACTTGAGATAAGGTTGTTGAGAGTTGACGATGTCAACATTTTTTGTCTTTGATTTTATGTTTGATGAACAATATTGATAACTTTTCACTGTCACCTTGAAATTGTGGTGTAGTGTTCTTGAGACGTTTTATGCATTTATGCAGTCGCACGCTGGTAAGATAATATTTCATTTTATTAAGTTTGATATTTTTGCCCTATTTTCTAGACTTAGAATATTTGGCTTGTCAAACAATATTTTCTATTTTCACTGAGATTTGTGAATATTTATTTTATCAGATTGAGGACAATTCTTGATTTGATTTTGTACAAGTTTTGATAAGATTTGTGACCAAAGAATTTTCTTTTGTTCTTAGTTTGAACGCACTGTTACAAACACGTCACGTACTGACTCGTCTCAATTCGCTGTTCCCACAACATTCAAACAGCAGACCGTATGATATAAATGAACAAAAGAGCAGCCGCTAAACGAATCGATTATAGCGCCCTGCATAACACAGGCAAACGTGTGCCCTTAACCGAACCGTCAACTATGGCAGACGAAAAACAAGAAGATGGCAAACAACCCATCGACCCGGTGGACTTATTCGTTGAAGTGGAAGTCCTGAAAGATGATATTGGAGATTTTGTGGACGAGATGTCATTTGATGTAACTCCAGCACGTGAGATAATCGCCACATTAAAGGAATTGAGGTCCGAGTTTAGGACCAAGCACACCAAGATAAAATTATTAATTGGCACTCCCAGGTACAATACTGATTACAAACGAGAATTCGATGACGTCATCCAGAAGATCAAAACTGGTATCGAAATGTCCAAGGAAGCTCAATCAAAGGAAGCAGCAACCCAGAAGACCATTCTCAACCATCAGGAGAAGTCGAAGCTTTTCCAAGTCAACACAACCCTCAGGATTGCAACAGAGCTCGAGTCCGAATGGTGTGAGTCCACCATTCCACAACTGACTGATGACCAACTTTTGAAGCTACAGGATAACCAGAAGGTGTCGGCAAAGAAATTGGAAACTGTGACTCAGAACTACCAAGAAATCCTGAAATACCCTGCTGCATCTGGTGCAATGAAGAAAGCAGTAGAAGAACTTGGTAAGAAATATGATTTTATTATTTCTAAGAAGACTGACTTTCTGAAGGACCTGGAGAAAGAAGTGGATCAAAGGGAGCTCAACAAGAGGGATCTAATCAAGGAGGGGAAGCTGAATATCAATTTGGCAAAATTTTCTGGGTACGATTCACCTTTGGACATCTATACCTTCCAAACTGAGTTCGAGAAGCTTTATGTTCGTACTACAACTAAGAGAATGCTACCGGACCTTTTGATTAATAACCATCTATCAGAGCCAGCATTGTCTCTGGTTAAGCATGTTGATAAAATCTCTGAGATCTGGGAACGATTGAAAGCAACTTATGGGGACACCAGATTTCTTTTGGCCAGGAAGGTTGCCAAATTAGACAATATCTCTCAGCTGGGGAAAACCAAGGACCCTGAGAAGTTGATTGCCGGAATCAGTCAGATCATTAGCCTGATGAGGGATCTCTTAAATTTGGCTTCCAAGCACAACATTGAAAAAAACCTATTTTACGGGGAAGGTTTGGAAAAAATCTATCGTTTAATGGGGAATGCTCGTATGACCCAGTGGCTGAAGGAATCCTGTGAGTTAGAGGCAAATGAGAAAGTCCTATGGAACCAACTTCTACTTTTTCTCGAGAAGGAGCTTAAAGTTGAGCAACAGAGGCTGAGATTCTGTGGGAACAATGAAAAATCACCCCCAGGTCCAAAGGGCGGAAAAGGCTCGTGTGCATTTTTTGGGGAAAAGCAAGAATGCAAGAAATGTTTATTGTGTGGGGCAAAGGATGGGGAACATGATCATGTTTCCACTGGATCAATTGGATCCAAAGTAATCCAATACTTTTCCTGTCGTGCTTTTGCTGAAAAAACACCCTCCCAACGATTCTCGATGTTACGAAGGAAGGGATTTTGCTTCCAATGTCTCTACCCTGGGGCTGATTGGAACAAAGGGAAACATGCCAAAGGGGAATGTCAAGCTGAATTTATATGTCCACACCCTTCACACAATTCTTATCCCAAAAAGAAGCACGTCTTACTCTGTGACGAGCATAAAAATTCCAAGGATAACGAGGAATTACTGGAACGATATAAGGCAAAATGCATGAGAAATCCTAGCTTACCGTCCTTTTCCAGAGAAATTAAATTATCATTTCACGCGAGCAGCGCAATCCTTACCTCTGAAATCCATCAGCCAGTTGCTGAGAAAAATGTCCTGCAACCGAATGTTCCTGTGCAGAACTTTGTAGAATCAAACGTTGCTGATTCAGAGGAAGATATCAAAGATCGTGGAATCTATATGCTCCAACAGATCAAGCTTCATAGCGAACTGTTCAACATATTCTTCGATTCAGGCTGCAGTGATTTCCTGATTACCGAGGATGCAGTTAATCGTCTTGGTTCCAGTGCTACAATGCTGTCAAAAGTTCCTGTTTCCGTTGGAGGAATTGCTGGATCAAAAACAATATCAGATCATGGCTTGTACCGGATTAAATTACCGTTATCTACCGGGAAACATGCGCAGTTATCCGGACTCTGCTTACCGAAACTGACCGATGAATTTCCGCGATATTCACATGTGATGCGGAGAAGAGTCTTTTCGATGCAGCGGGCGCAATAGCGAAAATATTCCCAAAATTACCAAAATCTGCCGGTGGCAAAGTCGATATGATGATCGGCATTTCCTACTTTCGCTATTTCCCAAAACTTATATTCCAATCACCAACGGGTTTATCCATATTCAAATCAGTTTTCAGAGGTTCTGATGGAACCACCGGTGTCCTTGGCGGTCCACATGAATCATTTTCCCGTACTTTCGATGCTCATCTGTCAGCAACTTTCTATACGGAACTCGCCCGTATCCGCGAACTCTCGATTGTGGAATCCCCAACTATCCAAAATTCCACTCCTTTGATTGATCATACAGCTTATCGATCAAACATTCTGAAATCTTTTGAATCTGCCGAGAACGCAGGTTCACAGATAACGTATCGTTGTACAACGTGCCGAAATTGCAAAGATTGCAAATCCCATGAATCGATTGAGGCTATTAGCATAAAAGAGGAAGCTGAGCAAGCCATAATTAATTCATCCGTATCGATTGATACAAATACGTGCACGACCACTGCCAGGCTACCGTTAATGTTCGATCCAGTAAAGCGCCTCGCACCCAATAAATCGGTCGCTTTGAAAGTATACAGCCAGCAGATAAAAAAGCTTAACAATCCCACGAATGCCCAAGATAAGTCGGATGTGTTAGAATCAGAAGCAAAGTTGCAGAAACTTGGATTCGTTGATTATGTGAAAAATCTCCCTGCTGATGTCCAAGTTGATCTGAGAAACAATCCTGTCCAAAATTTTATCCCGTGGAGGGCAGTGTGGAAACCCACATCTATCTCAACCCCTTGCCGTATAGTCTTTGATGCATCTATGGTTACATCATCAGGCTACAGTCTTAATGATATTCTCGCTAAAGGAAAGAATGGTTTGAACAAATTGCAGGAGATCGCCATTCGTTGGTCAACACACCAAGTTGGTATTCACTCAGATATCAGCAAAATGTACAATACCATTCGGCTCGACCAAAGAGATTGGTGCTTGCAAAGATATATCTGGCATGAGAATCTCGACCCCACAAAAATCCCTGACGAAAAGGTGATCAAAACACTTATTTATGGAGTGAAGCCAAGTGGGAATCAAGCTGAATATGGGCTTAGAAAGATTGCTGACATGTCGAAAAATGAATTTCCTGAAACCAGTAGAATCATCAAGAAGGACATATACGTTGATGATTGCATTAGTGGTGCAGCCTCACTCGAAATGGCTAGTCAAAGAGCTGATGAAATGGAGTTAATCGTCAATCGTGGTGGTTACAAACTGAAAGGCATTACTTTATCCGGTGAGAATCCAAATGAGAACTTGTCTGATGATGGCAAGTCACTGGTTGTTGCTGGACTCAAATGGTTTCCAAAAGACGATGTGATATTGTTGAACATTGGAGAATTGAATTTTGCCAAACGCAAACGTGGGAGGAAACCACCTGTCAGTGATAATTCAATTCCAGAACGATTAACCAAACGCCATTGTGCCTCCAAGGTAGGAGAGATATACGACCTTCTTGGAAAGATGACGCCAATTTCAGCAGGATTCAAATTAGACCTTCATGACTTAGTCATCCACAAGCTTGACTGGGATGATGCTATTCCAAAGGAGCTGAGACCAACTTGGATAAACAACTTCCAAATGATGCAAGAGATGAAAACAGTTTACTTCAAGAGATGTGTTGTACCTGAGGATGCCGAATCATTATCGATTGAAACGATTGACACAGGTGATGCCAGTTCAAGTATTGCCTGCTCAGCCATCTATTCAAGGATCAAAAGGCGTAGTGGTGATTACTGCTGTCAACTTCTGTTTGCCAGGTCAAAAATCCTTCCTGATCATACCTCCCAACCAAGAGCTGAGATGATTGCAGCTCTACTCAACATTCACACCAGTGAGGTCGTAAAGAGATCACTTGGAGATCTTCATAAGTCGTCTATGAAACTTTGTGACAGCCAAGTTGTACTGCACTGGATTGGCAATGATAAAAAACCACTCAAACAATGGGTTAGGGACAGAGTGATTGAGATTCGTCGTTTCTCCCAACCATCTGACTGGTACTATGTATCATCCAAGAACATGATTGCTGACTTGGGAACCAGAAGAGGATGCTCAATTGAGGATATATCAATGGATTCTGATTGGATTAACGGATATGAATGGATGTCGAAAGATCAATCTGAATTTCCAGTCACTCCAATCAACAGCTTGAAGCTTGATGCATCCCAGATAACAGAAGCCAACAAAGAAACATATCCTCAGGAATCAACGTTCTTGAGTAACCAATCAGTACCTTCTGAAGTTAAGAAACACTTCGATTTTTTACAGTATATCATTGATCCAAACAAACACTCATACAGCAAAGTAATCAGGCTAATGACAATGGTTATGAAGTTCATCCGCAAGATCCTTTCACGTAAAGTTAATCCTTCCAAACTGAAGTCCCACCCATGGTGCAAAGTTGTATCGACATCTGACACTGACAAAGCCAAATCTTACTACTTCAAGAAATGCACGGCAGAGATTCAACACTTTCTGCCAAAGAAAAAGTATGAGAAGATTTCAAGGATGAAAGATGGAGTTCTCATTTACACCGGAAGAGTCTTAACATGTGATGACATCACTGTTACCGGAAGATTTACAAAGGCAATGAAAGATCTCTCATCCACAAGCTTCTGCGTCCCCTTGGTTGATAAACACTCACCTGTTGCATACGCCATTGTTAATGACGTACACTGGAATGACCAGAATGCTTCTCATCGGGGAATAGAAACAACTTTGAGAGCCGTACTCAGACATGCTTACATATTGGAAGTTAGATCAATCATCAAAGCTATCAAACGATCGTGTCCTAGATGCAGGTACCTTGAGAAGAAAACTATCGAAGTTGCTATGGGTCCAATTCCAAGCTCAAGACTCACTGTTGCTCCTGCGTTTTACATGTGTCAAGTTGATCTATCGGGTCCATACAAAGCATTCTCTCCACACAACAAACGAGCCACGATCAAAATCTGGCTTGTAGTATTTTGCTGCTCAACTACCTCGTCAACTTCAATTAAAGTCATGGACGATTATTCTACACCTGCTTTCTTACAAGCCTTCATTCGTTTCGCCAGTGATGCAGGCTTTCCAAAAACCCTCTACTGTGACGAAGGAAGTCAATTGCTCAAGGGTTGCAAAGATATGAGACTGAAATTCAAGGATACTGTGAATCAGCTACATCAAGATGTGGAAGTCGAATTCAACTCATGTCCAGTAGGTGGCCATAATTTCCATGGGAAAGTGGAAAGACGAATTCAAGAAATCAACAAGTCATTAGAACGAAGCATCTCCAATGAACGTTTATCATTGCTTCAATGGGAGACTTTGTCCTCTCAGATTGCCAATTGCATCAACAATCAACCTATTGGGATCAGAAATGAAGTTTCAGATTTCGAGTCGATGGATCTACTCACCCCAAACAGACTTCGCTTAGGACGAAACAATGAGCGAAGCCCTGAAGGAGAGATGCTAACAACAATTCACCCAAACAAAATCTTGGATGCCAACCAACAATGTTTCGACGCATGGTTTGAAGTTTGGCTGTCAACTCATGTACCCAAGCTTTTGTCACAGGAGAAGTGGTTCACTTCAGACGGACAACCATCAAAAGGAGATATCGTGCTATTTCTCAAGCACGAATCCAACATCAACAACACCTATCAATATGGGATGATTGACAGTGTCCACAAGGGCAAAGATGATGTCATCAGACAAGCAACTGTCAAGTACAAAAACCATCAGGAACAAGCATTTCGACTCACCAAACGCGCCATTCGTTCACTCGTTCTCATCAGATCGTTTGATGAGATTGACATTATGAAAGAGCTCGGTACAATGGCTGCACTCGCTGACTCTCGTTTCCACTGGAGCAACTGATGATTTCGTCGTTGCAGCTATTCCAGGTGATGTATTACTTATTTTCATTACTGTACATACTACTGATACTACTCGTGTTCGTGATTTCTACAAGATGACGTCGACGCTTCACATCGACGTTACAAGGCATTCAAATTTGACATCGGTGATGTTACAATATCGTTGACTGAGCAAAGCCAACGTTATGCATGAAGTCCCTATGTTGAGAACCTATGATAACTTCTCTGAAGCTGAGTTTATTTAGATTCATTGGTGATCAACTCGTTCAATTTCGTGATGTGCAACACTCGTTCAATTTCGTGATGTGCAACACTCGTTCAATTTCGTGATGTACAACACTCGTTCAATTTCGTGATGTGCAACACTCGTTCAATTTCGTGATGTGCAACACTCGTTCAATTTCGTGATGTGCAACACTCGTTCAATTTCGTGATGTGCAACACTCGTTCAATTTCGTGATGTACAACACTCGTTCAATTTCGTGATGTGCAACACTCGTTCAATTTCGTGATGTGCAACACTCGTTCAATTTCGTGATGTGCAACACTCGTTCAATTTCGTGATGTGCAACACTCGTTCAATTTCGTGATGTGCAACACTCGTTCAATTTCGTGATGTACAACACTCGTTCAATTTCGTGATGTGCAACACTCGTTCAATTTCGTGATGTGCAACACTCGTTCAATTTCGTGATGTACAACACTCGTTCAATTTCGTGATGTACAACACTCGTTCAATTTCGTGATGTACAACACTCGTTCAATTTCGTGATGTTACAACACTCGTTCAATTTCGTGATGTGCAACACTCGTTCAATTTCGTGATGTGCAACACTCGTTCAATTTCGTGATGTGCAACACTCGTTCATTTCGTGATGTGCAACACTCGTTCAATTTCGTGATGTGCAACAC
The DNA here is from genome assembly GCF_902728285.1 of Clytia hemisphaerica. Classification (NCBI taxonomy): domain Eukaryota; kingdom Metazoa; phylum Cnidaria; class Hydrozoa; order Leptothecata; family Clytiidae; genus Clytia; species Clytia hemisphaerica. The sequence continues at coordinate 123,639 of NW_027104293.1, read as the reverse complement.
TCGTTCAATTTCGTGATGTGCAACACTCGTTCAATTTCGTGATGTGCAACACTCGTTCAATTTCGTGATGTGCAACACTCGTTCAATTTCGTGATGTGCAACACTCGTTCAATTTCGTGATGTGCAAACACTCGTTCAATTTCGTGATGTGCAACACTCGTTCAATTTCGTGATCTGCGACACTCGTTCAATTTCGTGACGATCAACATTCATTTCAATTTGGTGATGTTCGACAACTGGGTTCTGACGATGTCAGAGTTACTTATGTATTGAGAAAATTGTTGTTGTTTTGACACACCCTTTCGAACTTTGATTGTTTCATGGTGGGGAGTGTCGAGTGAGTAAACGTAATTATCGATGAAACCCAAATTCTCAAGGGAAAGTAATTACGAAGTTGTTGCTCTCCATGGGAGAGCCTCGATAAAAATTTAATGACTTTCATTTGGAGATCAAGTTAATGACCATACGATGGAGAAAGCTATTAATTTTTTGTAGGCGTTAGATTCTTTTTATACTTTAGAACGGAATCTTTTTTTGCAACTTGAGATAAGGTTGTTGAGAGTTGACGATGTCAACATTTTTTGTCTTTGATTTTATGTTTGATGAACAATATTGATAACTTTTCACTGTCACCTTGAAATTGTGGTGTAGTGTTCTTGAGACGTTTTATACACAGCATTTATGCAGTCGCACGCTGGTAAGATAATATTTCATTTTATTAAGTTTGATATTTTTGCCCTATTTTCTAGACTTAGAATATTTGGCTTGTCAAACAATATTTTCTATTTTCACTGAGATTTGTGAATATTTATTTTATCAGATTGAGGACAATTCTTGATTTGATTTTGTACAAGTTTTGATAAGATTTGTGACCAAAGAATTTTCTTTTGTTCTTAGTTTGAACGCACTGTTACAAACACGTCACGTACTGACTCGTCTCAATTCGCTGTTCCCACAACATCAAGTCAAAGTTTTTTTATTGTAATTAATTTTCTTGCAATTATTTAAGTAACTTTTTGGAAGCAATAAGACAAATAAAATTGACATAACAAGAATCAAAAAATTAATCCAGAAATTTAACCAGTTTATTATTATTTTTTGTTATTACAACAAACGCGACCAAATAAAGATTTTTATATAATTTTTGTTTTTAATGTATGCTACTGTTTTGTATTATATTGCTATTATTTTTCGCTTTGTTGTGTAAACTTCAAAAAGTTCTTACAAAAAAATTCATGATATTTTTGATTTCTTGTCATTGATATCATGAATTGCTATTGTTTTAGTCCTGTTTTTTTCTTTCCCTTCTCCTTCATTGTTTTAATATTCAACCTAGCTAGCTCTTTTTATATGATTGTCAAAACACTTTAGCCCGAGAAGTAATGAAAAACTATATTAGTTTTACCAGCTTCGTTTGTTTTGAATGCAATGAATTTTAAATCTTTTCACTAGTAATTATTTCTATTTCTACAATATAATATGTGACATTGGTTCGAGCATTCCTTGAGGAAAGTATTTTGGCTAAAACTGAAAGTTTTTGGCTCGACTAACACTGTATCCGCCCTGTCCAAAATGAAAAATGCTTATAAAAAAATACCAAAATACCCGATATTAAAAATATTTTTATTTCACTTTCGATATCAACCACGGCTGCCATTTTTTGTTTGTACTTCTAGTCTTGTGCGCATAGTATAATCAAGCGCTCCGATTGGTTCAGAACTAAAACAATCGATCGGGCGCAGATATTTCAATAGAACAAAAGGTTCCCTAGCCTATATTTCTATAGCTGAATAGCGCAATTCTTATCCTCTTTTCCCAAATCTCTGATGTAACAAAAATCTCAAAAAGCTTTGAAACAAACCACTGATTATAACCTGGAATAAGTATTAACCACCATTTTCAATTGGTGTTTTTAGAAAAGTGATACCCCAATCAATGAGAGCACTATTCAATGTGGGTCAATTTGTATTTTAAGAAAATTTTCCGTTCAAAAATTTATTTACCAACATTGAGTAGTGCCACCATAGAGTACCACTTAGAGTACCACTCACAGATCTATAAAGCCCGAAAAGATGGCGTGCTTTGGCTGGAAAGTGTGTCATATATTTCGGTAAGAAATCCTATCGAGGTCAAGTGACAATAGAATTCCAGCGCTAGACCAATCAGAAGCTTAGCGGATTTTCGAAAACAAAAGAAATAATATTTTTTTGCGATATTCACTTTGTTTTTGCTTAGAAAAGCTTTAAAGCACGACATCAAGTCCTTCGGGCTTTACAGAAATCCCAGCCGTCACACAACGTTGTTTGAACGTTCATCTAACGTTATATGGACGTTGTGAACGTTAGATAAACGTTGAAACAACGTTGTGTACCAGCAGAAATCTGTGGTTCCACTCTGATTAAAAGGTTTAACTCTTTCAGGACAGCCCCAGCTAATCGCGCTCCATTTGGAACGATACTTTTCGGCTGCCGTAACCTTTTTGAGGACCTAATTTAAAGATCTGGCACGCTGAAAAGATAGAGCATAAAAAGAGCTTTCCAACGAACCCAATCATGATCTATTTAGATTGCTCCAAAGCTGAGATACTTGCATTTAAAGTTGGAACTTTAAATTAAATCTAAATCTAAAAAAGTTAGATTTTTCGAGTTTAAAAAGACTTTCAAATAAAACAAATAAAATTTACCTAAATTCACTTCATGACCGTGCTCATCTTTGTGGCCTATCTTATCACTGAGAACAGCATCTAGAAGTTTCTCCGTCAGACTGTGTTCAAATGTAGCGTTATGGTGGTGTTCCTCGTCTTCTAAACCATACCGTCTGTGGGCTCTGGCTGCTTTCTCTGTTCAAGTAAGAAGAAGTGAGTTTAAGAATAAAAGTAAATGTGCATGTTAGCGTACGTTTTTAGATCATGTCCAGACGTTACAGTTCTGTTCCGTTCCGTTCCGATACGGTTCCGAAACAAGCCTGAGCGTCAAAATTCGGAACGTCAAAAAAGAAGACGTTACAAAGCAAAACAGATCGAAACGGTTTCGCTCCACTTTTTTCATCGGAACGGAACTGCTCCGTTTTCTGTCTCTGAAACGTTCCGAAACCATGAACACACTCGCTGCGTAGCGAAAATCATATCGGAGCGAGACGGCGAACCGTAACGTCTGAACATGGTCTTAGCGATAAAGTGATTTAACTATATTAATCATAATCTGAAACGGGGGCTCTATTTAGCTTCTTATGCTACCATCTTCCTGATATGTCATTTAGAATCAGAATTTTCTTTGGTCCAGCTTACTTGCTTGAATTAAAAAAATTCTGATTCTAAATGACATATCAGGAAGGTGGTAGCATAAGAAGCTAAATAGAGTCCCGTTTCAGATTATGATTAATTTGCTAAAATACTGCAAATACGAATGTTTTTTTTCATTTACGTGAATTTTTCTTACTTGCTTGTCTTCGCCAGGTGACATCTGCATCGTTATCAACCGAATCTTTGTTGTCTGCATCTCCATCGTCACTGTTGTCTTCCTCTTTCTTGCTCCGTTTGTTACCATTACCTATGAAGACAGATTGGTATATTTAATGGCCGGTCTCTACTTTCGCGAGACATACATGAGTGAAAACTTTTTGACGTTTTTGTAAGGTCATTGGTCGGTTGAAAAACGAAGCAATTCCATTTGTCGAAATTGACGTAATGGATGCAAAAAGTAGAACTTCTTTCAATTTTTTTTTGTTCGCGCAAACCTTTATTATGACGTAATCTAGTGATATAAAAAGTGAGATCTGAACCCCTATGAAAAAATGGGCCATACCTAGAGGGGGCAGTCGTGATGAGCGGCCTACAGTAGAAGGCGAGGCCCATTCTTTCATAGCGGTTCAGATCTCAACGTCTAACGTTCTGAACACTAGTTAGACGTTAAAACAACGTTGTGTGCCAGCTTGGTGACTATCAAACAAGTAACGCTACGTACCAGTTCCCCTATCCGCTTTTCTTTCTTCAAAAGCCAACAAATCAACAGGATTATCCATATCATGTCTCCTCGTCGCTTCGTCGTCCCGTACTTCTGACTTCTCTTCGAAATGACGTCCTCTCTCTTCTTCATTATCCTGTGGACGGATGGAAATTAATGTTTTTATAAAGTACCGTTAAATCAGGTAACTTGCATCAGTGGAGGCAAACATGCATAGCCCTTAAATGAATGACTTGTCTGGTCATTAAAATACAAAATTAAATCAAAACAAAAATGGTAGAGTAGAGCTGCAAGCAGAGCTATGTAGCTCATTTGTTTTGAAATTTTGCTGTTTTGAATGGTCAGTCATTTTATGGATATGCAAGTTTCCCCCCACTTATGCAAGTTACCCGACTTCACGGTAAGTTTGCGACTGCAGTTGAAAGCGACCCGAAGGCTCCTCTTACCCAAAGGTAGGGGATGGCACTACTCTTTATCTCTGGACTGCTCTACTTACCCTTGACCCTTCTCTTAATTGCTGTAAAGATCCGCACGCGGACTATCGTCGGTTTTTTCACCTTCCAAAATCTCTTTTCTAAAGGTTGCAAAAATCAGAAAGTTTCTCACCCTTTGGTCTTGTGAATGGTCTTTCTTCCTGAGGAAAGCTTCTTCAAATTTTTCATCACCATCATCATCCATTTCATCATGAGCATCATGCATTTCTTCTTTGGCTTCAATGGAACCATCTCTATCGCGCCTAAAGAAAATCAAATGTTTTCCACACTTAAAATACAATGGGAATCTCAATAACTCGAACACGAACGGGGAGCAAACTTTGGCCCAATCAAAAAAAAATTACTTATGTAAATTGTTTTATAAGGCATTGTTGACTGAAGGGACCAGAAAACTTGTTCGACAATTAAGGAGACATTCGAGTTATGGAGGTTCGAGTTATGAAGACTGCAAGTGTAAAATCTTTCGTCTGATCTCGGAAAATTGTCGAATGAAAAAAATGAACGATCAGCTAGATAAATCCGTCATTCCTGTGATTTTACTTTGTTTTGGTTGAGAAAGGTTGAAGATTCTTTTCTAGAAAAAATTATGATGTCAGCTCTCCTAAACTGCTCAACACAACACTTTGCAAACATGTTAAAATTTGTAACCATGAAACGTTAGACGCAGCATATAAATGCAATAAAGCAATAAGATCTGAATCAAGAGAAACCAGCTATTCATGATATACATATTATATATTCATTGTAATATCTTCTGATTTTACATCACGGATCGAACAGCTGATTGATTGTAAGTGACGTAAAATCAGTCAATACAATTTTCGGAAAATAATAATTTTGGTGTATTTTGTTCGTTAAAAGTGACATTTATGCAAATTTTAATCTTTATATGATGACAAAAACTCGAATTATGCTAAGAAATGCGTCAAAATTTCCCCGATTTTTCCTACTTCAAGAACCAGATCGCTGCGTCTGTGAAAGACATTAAAATGGTGCATATAATGAATACTTACCAGTTAGGGACATTTCGCTTGGTACCAACCACATCCAATGTTTTCAACTGATTTAATATTTCATGTCTTCGCAAGTTTCGAATTTGATTAGCAATATTAGATCGTCTCCTTTCAAGAACTTTGATCTTGACACCCGTAAATCTATCTGAGTTTCCTCGTTTACTCAACTCCTCACGTCGTACAGGCTTGATAACCTCGTGCGCATGTGCAGATTTAAAAAAATTTCGGACAAACGCGTTTTGGTAGTCTTCAACCCGCGTCTTGGGTTGATAATTTAACACTTGCCCGCGTTTTGCAGCTGACTGAGCTGAGCTTGCTAAAGCACGTGTTATGTATTCGGAGACAGGATTGTTTTGTAAATTATTCTGAATATTATTGGTTGGGTTCATCCATCCATTGTTGTAAAGTTGTCTCGTCAATGCTTGAGTATCTAAGCCACTTAAAGAGTTTTGTAACGTATTTTGTGTTGACCTCGTATCAGCTTGTTGTTGTTGTAAGCTTTGTAAAAGATTATGTGCACCAGCATTGGCTAAAAGTTTAGCGAAATCATTAGGTAACGCGTTTGGATCTTGTGCTGTGTTTGATGACGTAGACACGCTACTTGTCGCGAATTGATTGGCTGTTTGTGAAGAGGCTGGAATCTCATTGGTTGATTTTTGAGATGCTTGTTCTTGATTGGTTGGTTGCGGTTGCTGCAATCCAAGCATGTTGCTGAACATATTCTTTAGTTCGTTTTGATTTACGGTAGGGTGTTGTTCACTTAAGGCTCCATTTACATTATCATTTAAAGGTTGGTCTGCACTGTTTGCAGTTGACACAGTCTGTTTATCATCTCCAACAGCGGTAGCGCTAGATTCATTATGAGTCAGCGTGGCATTAGCTTTAGAAGAAGTGAGTGATTTTGCAGGAGCAGGTCTAGGAGGTTGAAAAAGTTCATTGATTTCTTGACGAAGTTTCTTGGTATCTTTATCCTTGACTTTTGTTTTGACGAAGTTTTCCAGAGCTTCTGGATCATCCGGAGTTACCATGGTGTTAGGTTTCAGAAAGTGCTGAAAAACAAAGGTAGAATTGAAAAAGAGTGATATCGTTTGCCTTTTGAATTAAATTTGAATATTGAATTGACACGGATGTGGAGCTAGCTGGGAGACCCGTCTACTTTGTTCCTGTGGTTTCGAAGTATAGTATTTAGTTAAAGCGAATAATAATATTAATATAGAAACAGAATAGCTGGGTATTTTTGTAGATGCCAAATCTGGTCGCAGATTTCTATTGGCTGTTAAACAATTGTTGAAAGCACGTGGTATCATTGTTTTGATAGAAGTGCATGAATCTGATTGGCTAACCTTATGTCAACCTTATTTATGCCCTTGTCAGGAGTTATGAAGTGGTCAGGGTCCCGGGGGGAGAGGGTACTTAGGAAAAAATGGGTGCTGAGTATGTGCGGACGATAAGGGTCGTTTTTTTCACTTGTCAGAGTCTCTTTAAGGGTTACAAAATTCAAAAAAAAATTAAAGTAGTACCTCTTAGGGTCGGAAAATTCAAGAATTTTAGAGAATTTTCTTGATTTCGAGAGAAAAAATGGTTAAAAAAGTCTTTCTTAGGGTAAGACATTCTTCAAAATTTGAAGACAATTTTTCAAAAAAGTCTCTCTGAGCAAAGAAGAAACAACGAACCTGTCTGGTATCTTGTTCGTCAGGGGGTGGTCCTATAATACCAGCTTTATTGATAAATTTGAAAAGTTCATCTAAATTTGAAACGACATTCTTTGGTTCAGCTTTCACGTTTTGTGTTGGAAGAGGTTGTTGATTATCTTGTAAACTTCTGGTCAAACCTGTAATAGCGAACAAAATGTATAGTAGAGTCTCTTTAATTCGAACCTCTATAACTCGAATGTCTTCTTAACTCGTTTCTTAGTCCCTTCAGCTAACAATGTTTTATAAACCTTACTACATAACTCAAAATTTCCTTAACTCGAACAAATCTTTGTTCCCCGTGCGTGTTCGAGTTATGGAGACTGAAATGAGTAAAATGAAATTAAAATACAGTAGCTTGTTAAAGTCAATGTTTTCATTTGTTTTTACGAGGTCTGTAGCCAGCCTTCTTGTAACACCTTAAAGGAACATTGGAAGGAGCTATGAGCAACTGGTTTGAGGGGCTGGACATATCTTGACCATTTCGGCCATCGTTCCTTCCATCACATTCCGATGCTCAGAATTTCCTTCCTTCATGATATAAATCACCAGTGGCAAAAAAGCGATAAAAATGCACAAACACTGAAAACTGTGTATAAAATAGGCAAGAAAGTGTACTTTTCTCGTGTAATTTCTTACTTGGCGGAAACTTTTGCGGTAAAAAGGGGAATAACCGCGAAGGTTTCTGCCCTTAATGTAACACATACCTGTCATAGCATGATAAGCACCTCCAAAGCCTCCTATTCCACCAGCTCCCATACCGAACTTGCCAAGACCTCCTAATGACCAACTTCCTCCACCACCTGTCATCAAATGGTCCATCTTATTCTTCAGGTCACCACCGAAACCTTTTGAAAAAGTTGGAAAAAAAGGTTGATGCTAATTTACTCTTCAAAATACCGTTTTCCCGTCATAATCTTTGCTGAATCCCGGAATCCCAAGAATTGAAAAACATAATAACACCATTACACCGGTTTGTAAAGGTTAAATACCGGCATAATACCGTCACCATCTAATTTTAAAATATCGTTTTCCCGTCTCATTTTTGTCAAACCCCGTAATACCGTACTGAAATAGGGCAGTCCCGTCAGACCGTAAAAACACAACCCCCCCTTATTACTGTTTCTTAATTAGCCTATTTCATAGAATTCGTGTATAAGTTACATGCTATTTTTTATCCAATTTTAAGAGAAGAAAAATGCTCAAATTGATTTCTCATCATTATTCAATTGACTTAGGATGAGCTGGAATTTTTACAGATGGTCTGGAAACTAAAATTGCATAATAATTTTCGTACCTGAAATTCCCATGATACCAGCCAGGCCAGGGGGAATTCCATGAGAGTGTAGAGCTCCCTCCAAGTTACCATGAACACCAAATGGCATTGCACCAGGTCCTCCCGCAAGACCAGCTGCTATCCCTGCACCTAAAGCTGGCGCCATTGGGCCAGCCATTGGTGACACATCCATAGGTCCATGTGGTTTCATTGCAAGGTAACCAGCAGGGGAGGCGACAGGTGGGCCACCGAGTAACCCACCTAGGATGCTACCAATCACACCTGTGCCGGGACCAGGTGCAAAAGCACCGAGGATACCAGGTGGAAGGGGTGGCAAGGGTGGACCACCAGGGGCTCCAGGAGGGGGGCCTCCAGCTGCACCACCACCGCCACCTCCTCCACCACCTCCACCACCACCGGGTGGTTTTCCTCCACCAGCTCCACCACCACCGCCGCCACCTGAGAAAATAAAAGCAACACATTATTATTACGCGCTATTCGTGTAAGATAAATCAAGTCTTAAAGTTCTCAAAAGAAATGGTTTGATCTTTGCCTTTGACTTCAAATCAAATCAAAGGAGTAAAGAAGTCAAAGGTTATTGTCTTAGGTTATTGATATAAATTTTTTAATAGCATGGAGTAAACTTTTACGAGCCTCACTATGCTTCGTAAATGAATTCTTCGAGCCTCAAATATGTTTATGTCATGCTTATGTAATAGTGTTTTGAAATTTTGGTAAACTGATGAGGCTCAGCACATGCTCGGCCAATGCTTAAGTCTTTCTAAAATTTGAGCCTAGATATGCTAAAGCGTTAAGCTGACTTTTGCTCGAATATTCGAACGGGCTCTAGCGCTCTGATGCATTCATACTGCAAGTGAGTAGTGCCGCCATTAGGGTACCACGTTCAAATAACTCAGATCAAAGATTTTGCTTGGCCGGGATTGAGAAACTTGGTATGAAAGTCAAGTTCGGTCAGTGCTAGTATCTCTCCTTGGATGCATTTAAGAATTAATTCGAATGAACTTTTAAAAAGATTTGAAATACATAAGATCGATTTGGTGAGAAACCCAATGTATTTAGTTTCAATCTTTCTTACCTCCACCGCCACCGCCGCCACCACCGGCTCCACCACCGCCCAAAATATCAACAGGAGAGTCAGGTTTTGAAGCAGCTTTCATAAGCTTGGTTAAATCCGCCAAGGCGCCGTCAGGACCAGGTTTTTTACCACCAACCGGTGCAGATGCCAGTGCAGTTCCAAGAGCGGTACCGGAAAGACCTGTTGCCTAGAAAGATGATTGAAAAAAAACGGGTAAGTTAAAGGTTTTATTTTTACATAAGTATTTCCGTTTCATATCAGGACAGTGTCTTCCTATTGTTATATTATGCTGATATAAGCAAAAAAAAAGATTTTTCTTTTACTCTTCTGACCAATCTTGCTTCACATCCGTATCAATCCAATATGAAAAAGCTTGGAAATAAAATTGATGAGCAAGCAAACAAACACTCTTATTGAAAAACAAAACCTTCAATCAGGCCGCAAATTTTTCCAAACTTCTGTTTTACACCAGTTTGTACCAGTTGATTAGAATAATAGAAAATCTCCAGTAAGACTCTTTCTTAGATTACTTTACTCAGATACTCGTTAAAAGGTTACAAGAAATATTTAGAGAAACTTCTAACGTTCTTCTAACTTTAAAATTCTAATTCCATTGTTCTTTATTACTCTTATACTTTAGAAATTGAAAGGCCTTTTCATAAAATATGATGAAGTGCAACAACTGTCTTGTGTTGAAACCATTACCAAGATGGTTAAATCCCTTGAGTCTTTATATGTTACTTTTATAAATGGAGTAGACTTTTTATGAACTCCTCTGGGAATAAATTACAACATAAATATTTCCAAAACGAGGTAAGCGTTGCTCGTGACATAATTTATGAAAAGGTCTATACAGGGTGTCCCTAATTAAAGTATCGAGTTTGAACATGCGATTGAGTAGAAAAGTTTGTGTGTGTTATCGCTAAAATATAAGAACGTTCTCCATCACATAGGCTTATTACAAAAGGTAGTTACAACGTATAAATTAATCGTAATGACAAAGAAAAAAGAGGGAGAGCTTAAAATACAATTTTGTGAACACGCACATAAAACTTTCTTCAATCGCATGTTCAAACTCGATACTTTAATTAGGGACACCCTGTATATAGGGAAATAAACTTAACAAAAAAAACAAGAACATACCTTTGCCGCGTTCTTGATAGCATTTAGAGCTTGATTGACAGTAGCGGTCGCCAAGATGGCAGCTGCAGTACCAGTGTCCGGTGGAACGGACGGTTGATCAGATGCTTTCATTGCTTGTGAATAACCTTCAACAACCTGTAGAGATCACAAGAATATTTGTCAGATTGATGATATTTAATTTGAGCCTGTGGGAGGGATGTTCTGGAGTTTTTATAAGATACTTCACTAATTGGTCATTAAAAGTAACAGAGATGACGCGTTCTTTAGAAAAAGTAAAAATTGTTTTATTACAGGTTAACGACCAACCAAATCAAATAAGAGCTTGTAAAAACTCCAGCTTGTCCCGAGCTTGTGAAAGCATCCTGGGGAGAGGGTATACTTAGGCAACTGAAAGTTAGGGTATGTGCCATCGGGTAACTTTTTTGGACCTCCAAAGTCCCACTAAGGGTTGGAAAGATCAGAAAATCAAATCTCACTCCCATAAAGGGTCGAAAATTACTTACCGAAAATTAATTTGGTCAAATTAGTCTCGATAAGGGTCATAAAACTCACAAAGTTTTCCTATTTTCTCTCCTATTTAGTCCCTCTAAGGGTCCGAGGGTCGAAAGTCGGGCGACAGATACCCGTCAGCTTGCAACCCTAAATTTCAGTCCCTCTAAGGGTCGGAAAAATAGGAAAGTTTCTACTTTTTGCCCCTTGAAAGATCAAAATTTGGTCAAATTAGTCCCGATAAGGGTCGTAAAAATCGCAAAATTTCCCTATTTTTCCTCATTTTTAGTCCCTCTAAGAGTCAGAGGGTCGAAAGTTGGGCGGCACATACCCGTCAGCTTGCAACCCTAAGTTTTAAACTTATTTATTTTATTTTATCCTTTATGTTTTAAATCACAATCTTATTATCCCTTTAGAAAACATGAAATGCCTTACTTGTTGAAGCGGTGGCTTCTGGTTCTTTTGTAATGCGAGTAAAATCTTAGTTGCTTGGTTCAACGCCTTATCATTTTTAAATCCAGGGATATCACCAGCTTCCTTTGATTTTTCTGCTTCTTTCATTCCCGCAACTTCTGATGCCAACTGTTGAATAGCTGCACCCATCTTGCCTAGCTCGGTACCTACTGGACCTGCTTTAGCGCCTGGAGCAAGTGGCCCCAAAATACCGGCACCCCCACCGTCAACTTTCTCGTTCACAGCATCTAGCTTGTCTGCTAAATCACCGACGGTTGCTTGCAGTTTCGCCATTTCGGGAGAAGGAGCTCCGCCACCACCTCCACCTCCGCCACCGCCACCGCCTATCAAGAATAAAATATTTTGTAGTTCTTTAAACCAAATCTGGTTTTAAAATGGGTTTTAGCGAGTAAGTAAGCAAGTCTCTCCCGAAGGCTCCTCTTTAAATCGTCACCCTTTTCTCCCTGGATAGCTCCACTTACCCTTGATCTTTCTCCTATATGCTGAGCATCAAGCAGAAAGACATCAAGTACCATTTTGAAAGTCTTTGGCTCAACACCGGCTGGGGTTGAGCCCATAACCTCACGCACTGAAATTGATGCTCTACCACAGCAAATCATTAAGATAATCTAGTTTTGTTGTGGGAGTACAATATTTTGGCAGGAAGGAGCTATATTTGAAGCTTGTTTTAACACAAAACGTTGCTTCAACGTTCATCTAACGTTACTCTTGTCTCCCGAATAGACGTCCCCTCCCGCTAATTGCTAAGAAACAAAAAAACCCATCCCCCCGCTCTTGTTAAGACCCCCCCCGCTAATTAAATTCGAATAATTTAAAATTTTATTACAGTGTAGATAGACCTTAAACTTGTTAAAAATTTTCTTTTTGTTAGTATTGGTTCTTATTTTACGTGTTTATTTGTTAAAGTTTCTTTTTTGTTGTTGAAATTGATATCAGTTTAGAAAAATTCTGTCTTTAAATTACCCCCCCCCCCTCTTATTCCATCCCCCCGCTTATTAGAATTTAGAAAATTTTCCTACCCCCTGCTTATTCGGACCCCCCCCCCCCGTCTATTCGGGAGACAAGAGTATATGGACGTTGTGAATATTAGATAAACATTGAAAAAACAAAACATTGTGTGCCAGCTGGGAAATATAGAGAAGCCTAAATAATGTTTACCTGCAGCACCACCGCCTCCACCTCCGCCACCAGCAGCGCCTCCTCCGCCCGCACCTGCTGCAGCAGCTTCGGCTGTTAGTTTAGTAGTAATGGAATCGATAGCTTTGTCCAATTTTCCGAGCGTCTGTCCAACCATGGCTGTTTGTTTGGCTTTTTCTGTTAAAGAGAAGAACATAATCAAATTCGAACCCAATCTCTTAGCTTCTTCATAACCGTTAAAGCTACTGAAAAATTATTTCTTAAGACTATCTGCTTCACCTTTATTTTGGACGTAAGAGTTAGTTCATCTAATGTTTCCAGCTCACCCAAATAGAGACTTATAAGCATGCGTAATTTATCGTTTTTTAAACCGCTAGTCGTTAAATAGCATAAATAACAAAAAGTAATGAATATGTAGAGGTGGTAGTCACTGACCAGGGTCGGCGTTTTGGACGGCTGAATATGTCGTTCTTTTATAGTTAGAGTTAGGGTTTGGATTTGTCGTTCTTTTTAGATGGTCTGGAAACGTTAGATGAACTGTCCCTAACCCACTTTAAAAACGTCGCTTTGAAAAATCAACTTTTTTTCAGAAAGTGAAAAGCTTTCAACCTGAATTGAGCATTATAATTTTGATATGCACTTCCGAAGCAAATGAATGTCGAGACAATAGATCATTTCGACCGTAATCGCGCGGTCAGGCGCATACCACTTTATTATTTATTTATCCACCCTAAACTCGATTCAATCCTTTTTTTACACCTTTTTCTATTGTCTATAGGTGTGAAAAAAGACTTGGACGGTTTTAGGGTAGTAAAACGGACAAATAAATGCCCGCGAAAAGACGTAACTCACAGCGACAATTGGCGGCTACGGTCGAAAAGGTGTATTGCATTAATTATAAACGACTCCAGTCTAGTGGCTTTTAGCCTACTAACCTGCGGCTTTGGTTTTATCATCCACCTTATTGGCCAACTGTGTTATGGTGTCTCCAAGCTTCCCGATTTCTCCCATCAAAGCTCCATCGCCTAGAATTGAAGAAGAAAAGCAGTTTTAAAACACGTATATACCCCAGACGAGATGGAGTTTTTATAACATACTTTAATAATTGGTCATTTGAAGTAATAAATATGACGCGTTCTTTAGAAAAAGAAACAAAATTGTTTTATTACTGGTTAACGACCAACCAAATCAAATAAGACCTTGTAAAAATTACATCAAGTCCCAACTCTGGGACGTCAAATGAATGAAGTCTAATGACCAATTATTAATTTTATAAAAACTTTATCTCATCTGATAACTCTAGAGCATAGTTCTAGGAAGAATCCTAAAATCTTTTTTAGTCGAAATTTGTTTTCAAAAATAATATACCTCCATCTCCACCACCACCACCACCGCCGCCAGCTCCTCCTCCGCCAGCGCCACCACCTCCACCACCGCCACCAGCGGCTCCGCCACCTAAAAATAAATCGTGGACACATACGGATGAATAAAACCAGATGGTCATTACAACATTTTATCATTTTGAAATTGGTACCCTAATGGCGGCACTACTCAATAGCGCTAGATCTACTTTTCCTCCAATACTTTTGATGATGTATCGCCGTTAAACGTTAAATTTTAACAGTGCAATGGCATCTTTTCGGGTATCAATTCCAAAAAAACTCCGATCAAAGATGGCGGATATAGCTTGGTCTAGGGATATATAAAGGTCAGTGTCTCGTAGGAAAATATTAATTCTATGATAAATAAATCATTACTTTAACCTAATACAACGCGAACCTGTATATATGTTTGAAAATTTATAATTTTCATAATTTCTTTTGTAGTTTTGTAGTTTAGTTTTTAGGAAATCGAGGATAATCCGTAATCCATTCTTGATAATTTTTCCGCTGAAAGCAGCAACTATCTTCTTTTTTTACCATTATCTCTTCAACAAATTTTAAGTATTTATCCACAAGACTCGCTTTAGATTAGCTTAAAGTAATTTGTTTTCAAACAAAGATTTTCGCGTTGATATTTTGGCTAAAATAATGACTTACTCCTTCGAAATGGGGACCAAATGGGTTCGTCAAATATAAGACTTCGTGTAGCCGGACTCTCTTCTACGACCTGGGGGTCTTTGGTCTGTAAGATATGTGCTTTGTCCTCAATGACAGTACAATTAGTACAAAGGATTATGGATTTCGCTGTAAGAAATAATAGTTGGGAAAGATGAAAATCAAAAAATATCTTAAGATTAGCACTAACACCGCATTGGGTAGTAGGGGTGCCATTAGACGATGTTATCGTCCGTTACAGTGATAGTAAGGGCGGGAAAAATGGCGGTATGGCGTTATGGCGGTATACGGAAAAAAATCGGCGGGAGAGTTTTGAAGAACTGCCAAACTCCACCGACTGTAAACCCTTTTCGGCAAAAAACCCGTTTGCGAATTTTCTTCAGCTTTGGACCTTTTTCTTCGATAGTGATTCGTCTTAGACTATAACATAGTCTAGGGTGTCATACATAAACTCGCTTATCCAAGACAAAAACGCTAAAAACAAACGTTCATATAACATTCAAATGACATTGAAATAACGTTGTTAGCTGGGTTCAGCTTAGACGATGTTATCGTCCGTTACTGTGATAGTAAAGGCGGGAAAATATGGTGGTATGGCGTTATGGCGGTATACGGGAAAAAACGGCTGGAGAGTTCCGAAGAACTGACAAACTTCACCGACTGTAAATTCTTTTCGGTAAAAAAAACTCGTTTGCGAATTTCTTTTGGCTTTAGGTAGTGATTTGTCTTAGATTATACCGGGTGCGCCACAAAAAAGTTTCTCTCTTTAAAACTAATTTTCCCAAAATCTAAAGATTTTAAAAGAACTATTCCATTGGAAGGAAGAAAAATAAACTCAAATTTTGATGGGTCATTTATTAAATTCGGTTGATTAGATCGAGAGTTATGCTCTATTGAATACAAAAGCTACTTTTTGAAAGTGCTCAAAAACGTTAAAAATCGACCTATCAAATTAATCAGAAGCATAGGTCGTGTTCAAACCTGAAAGTTTAAGTTTAACCCTATTATTATCAGGCTTTTTCTGATTTTGTATTCTCAAGGGGGGTGTTTTCCACCAGCCTTGCATAACTTTTGATCTAGAAAAGATATGAACTTGAAGTTTGGCAGAAATGTTCTCTACCATAAAAGGAGTTCATAGAAAAAAATTTGGGTTGATGACGTCATCATAAAGGTGATGACGTCATCACAAAGTTTCACAATTATCGCTGACCAATGAAAAAGTACTATTCAATAAAATACCAATTAAAGTTGAACGGATGAAGATTTTTCAATTCTGTTCTGAATTTCTAAAAGCCAAAAAGAATATCTTTAACATATTTGCCGGTTTTTAACATACTAATAAAATTGACGTTTAAAATCCATGCAGAAAATGAGCAAATATTTTCAAAAAACAATAACGTCATTTTTGATGACGTCAGCAGTTTTTGAAAAATTTTTAAATATTTTTTAAAATTAATTATTGATACCTAAAACCTGTCAAAATTTGAAGTCGGTTTGATGCCTAGATCAGTAGTTATGATAAGTTTAAGATTTTGGGATTTTACAGGGTTTTAGCTGGATTTTATGATATGCCTGCACAAAAAAGTCTTAAAACCTGATCTGGTCGGTGTATAATTGTAAAATTTGGTACACATGCTGCTAATAGGATTATATTAAAAGTCAAAAACTTTCAGAGTGTTAAAATCTTTTTTCAGTGAGCTATTAGCAAAAGACTACCAGCCTGGTGGAAAACACCCCCTGATAAAAATAGGGTTAAGGATTAAGTAGTACTTTTTTGATATGGGAATTCAATTATAATCCCTTTTCTTTTGTCATCATCGATTGGCGATCTCGAGGAATCTCCTTTCCTAACTTGAAATCATGTCATCTTCTCTCTTGAGATACTTTGAAACAAAAAAAGATTTCAGGGAATCCCTCTGCAAAACACTAATTCGTGTTCGTTGAAGCCATTACTGCTAGAGATGCTCCGAGCGTCTCTAAGTAATAAATTTCACGTTTTTTTTTTCTTCATTTACAAAAGGAGCATGCGAATTCTGATTTCGTCTATTCAGAAAACTGTAACGAAATTGTAAAAACTTTGTTTTTTAACCAGAGGGTGATTCCTTTTTAAACTTTGGTTTAACTAATGAGAAGCGTGCCGTTAAATGCAAAAGGAATACAAAAGAAACATGTAGACCTAATTGCTTTAAACGTTGGTCTGAACACGACCATAGGGTGCTTTTTCACTACGCTAGATAGATAAGCAGTTCTCATCAACGGTCCTTTTCATAAATTTCTAAGGGTTGTAAAAAATATAAAATGAAGATTCGTGCTTAACATCAGATTTTGATCGCTTCATATCAGCATTCCAGATTTAACGTCGAAAATTGGTCATTAAACCTTTTGTTCTCCAAGAGAGGGGTAGATCGCTCTTGGCTTAATGACCAATTAAGCGAAAAAGACAGCATAAATAAATTGGTTGCCATAAAAGTAGCAGAATGTGCAGTGGGATTCTTTTGTAAAAAATTGGTCATATGGGAAAAGTGCTTTCTTTCCCGATAGAGTTGAAGAGCAAACTTCCATCTGTATTGATTTGATACAAAAGACGAGGAATCTTGTCACAGAAAATGTTCATTAGAAGGCTGTATTTCTAAATCCCTTGATATGCGAGTTGATGATTTTAATAAAATTTTCTTCAAATTCAAAGGGTTGTAAACGCTTTGACAACTGTTTTGGGAGTCAGTAATGCTTTCCTATCAATTTTCTTTGTTTCAGCTAATCGATTTTCGCCAGACAGTCTCAGTGAAAAACCACCCATAATAACATGATGCATCAGCATTTTCGTTTCAGTCATTAAAAATGATAATTAGCTGTCTAAATGACCGTTTGTCATATAAAGGAAGATTGAATTTCAATAAAGGGCAGAAAATTCGTCGAGAAAAAGCAATCTGGTAAAATTCATAAAAATGCATCAAACATGGGTTTCGAGGTACATCCAGCCTTACATAGACTTTATCCAGTCTAGAACCAAAAATCTGAGGATAATTTCGTTAGAAGTATGCAATGATTTTGATGAACATTTTAAACCCTTTCGTTCCATCAGTTTCAAAATTTATGTGTTTAATTACTGAAAAATGGTCTTGATCATGGAAAGCCTCTTGCGATTGCCAATTTTAAAACTAAAGTTTGATAGGTCAATTTTTTACGTTTTCGGGCACTTTCTGAAAGTAACTTTTTTATTCGATTGAGCATAGTATAGGAAAGCCGCGGCTGGAATATGTACCGCATTGTCTTTTCAGTTAATTGATGTTCTATCTCTGTCTTCGACCTTTATAAGAACATCAAGATCAGTGTCAGTTTATTATTGGTAGATAGTTTTTGAAATTTTCTCTTATTTTCCTTCACAAAAAGTTTTTTTATTGCTAGATATCTTTGAATATGTACCCAATAGAACACTTGAACTGATCTTGGACATATTTTAGGGGTATTTTGTGAAAACGATAGTTTTTCGCCAAAATTAAAATTATAAGAACTATATTCAAGATAACAACTTTCCTGTCAGTTTGAATGATAAATTTTGAAGGTGTTGGCTTGAAATTTTCACAGAATTATTTTGATGTACTATCTCATTGATTTCTAAAAAGATTTCACCGAAATATTGTGAAGGCATTTCGAGGCACCTTATTAATTTTCGAGTTCTTTCAGCCCAGCCATTTTGTGCTTGTTTAAATTTCTTATTGTTGATCTTTCCTGCACAATGATTTTATAATGCAAGTGTGTTATCAAGGACATATCATTAATGTCTAAAACGCAATGCGAGGTAAGTATTAACCTATTAACGACAAACCAATAAAATTTATCATTAAACATGCTACATTACTTATTTCTTGATCAACAAATAGTCATCAAATACGACAGAGATAGTACAGCAGAAATTCAGATGTTATCATTGCCTGGGAATCCAAGCGTTAAACTTTATTCACAGTCTAGTTTATGATATTTTTGCTGCTTGTTTAACGCTTGGCGCATGTAACTCACCTGCAGGGAGATTTTTCCCTGCAATGCAGGTTCGGCCTGATTGGCCAGCTTTCGGCGTATTACTTAGCAGTACTTTAGCGCGCATTTTGATAATTTCGATGCAAGCGCATAATTTATGGAAAAAGCTGACCCTGCAGAAAAAAGGAAAACAAATGAAAATAGATTCATTTCGAAACAAAATGGCTGTTGGCTGGAAGTCTGAATACATGTGGCTGATGTTTTGATGTGGTTTTTAGTAGTTTTGAAAGTCTTTAGTGCTTGTGAAAGAGTTTTTATGGTAAGTTGATTATGTGTGTTTGCCTGGGTTTCCAAAGTTCAGAAAGTCCGTCAACAAGGGTTCACACACAGACTGTTTATAACATTCTGTGTCAGACTAATCTACCTGCACCAAGCTCTATAATCTTAGACCTTTGTGAGGTGAGGTATTTTTAGTTTTTTCTAAGATAATGAGCTTGGATTCCCAGGCTAATGTTATCATTTCAGCCGCGGCTTTCTTATACTATGGATTGAGCATAACTTTTGATCTAATGAATCGAATTTAATAAATGACCCATCAAAATTTAAGTTTATCTTTCTTCTTTCCGGTGGAACAGGAATGGTTGTTTCTTAATTCTTAGATTTTGAAAAAAATCAGTTTCAAAGGAGTGAAACTTTTTTGTGGAACACCCGGTAGCATAGTCTATATTCAGTTATATACATTTTAAGGATCAAGGAAAATGACCACTTAGATGTAATCATATATTTGAAAAAAGTTACTAACCTCCTCCTCCAGCTGCACCACCGCCGCCTCCACCGGCTCCACCTACAGGAAAATATGGAAAATATGAAAAATCTAAAATAAAAGTAAACAAAATAGACAAATAAGATACTTAAAAATTGTTTTTAACCAGGTAAAAGAAAAAGATTGGTCATTACGGATTAATTTCCCCCACTCGCCCTTACGTCTCTAAACTAAATGTAATATCGCAGACATATAAGTGAGTTTCCGACCGCAATCGGAGGCGACTGGAAGGCTTCTCTTTCGATAGCTGATGGTAGGGGAGGGCACCACTCTTTCTCCCTGGATTGCTCCACTTACCCTTGATCCTTCTCTTAATTGCTGAGCATCAAGCAGAGAGGCATCAAGTACCATTTTGGGAATCTTTGGTATGACCCGGCTGGGGGTTGAACCAACAACCTTGCGCACCGTAGCCGGATGCTCTACGTACTGCAATACGGTCGCTATATAATTAATCATAAAACATACCTCCGCCACCACCTGCTCCAGCTCCACCGCCACCTCCACCCCAGCTGGCGCCACCCACACCATTGAGTGCACCACCAGCATCTGTTGCTCCACCATAAGCACCTAGTAGAAAAAAAAGGGTTTATTCGGATAATTTGCTAAAAACTTTTAAATATCCCTTAAGGGCTCTGACCATAGTGAATTTTTCATATTTGCCGTGTTTAAAATGTGTTTTCTGACTGATGTAAGCAACAAAACTATGGCATGTTATACATTTTCTGTTAGACAAACTATTCTTGAATCTGAAAATTCAAAAATTGCATTGGAAAAGTTTGATGAAGAAGAAAATGAAGACTTTTGCGAGGAAGAGTATTTCAACTTTGAATAGCTTACTTTCGGCGAAGAAAAAACATTTTTAAAAAATTTTCGCAGTAGATGGTGTATCTTTTAGCGAACAATAAAAATGTTTGCGGAAAATTTTTGTAAATGCTTCTTTGTCTCGAAATCTTCAAAATAGTGGTTTTTCATGAATTTTTCAACTGGATTTTGCTTAAAAAAACAGTCATAACTTTTGACACATCTTTTTAGAAAAATTTTCCTCAAAATTTAAAATAGTTCAATTCTTTGCGGACAGTTTGAAAAAAGTTTGAAACAAAAAGGTTAATTACCCATTAAAACTTAGCACTTTTTATAAAAGAAGGTGATGCGACATATTATTAACGTCTTTTTAAAGTTCATAAGGTCATTTTTGCAATTAAGTTCTTAATTACTCATAAGGGATTTGATTAAAAAGCAATTTATAAAGGCAATTCTTTGTTGAAAGTGTTAAGGAACCTGAAATATAACTTTTATGTTCAAATACCAAAATCAATTTTTGGACTATGGTCAGAGCCCTTAATTTATTGGGCTACACAATTTTTCAAACAATATATTGGTGGGTGCCTTTAATGTATTTTAAAGTTCTCACAATATCTTGCAATCTTTTAGTAACATTTCAATCAAGAATAGGTCCCCAGAATAAACTCCGTGTCACACAGCTCCAGTGACACAAACAAACTTTCTCTATTCACAATTGTTTCATGGCTTTTCACACATATTTATTTTTGTCGTAGACCATACCATAGCAGAGTCTAGTGATTCTCCTCGCAAAAAAGTAAAAAACCAACTCAACAACACACTTACCAGCTACTGTTCCTGCCGTACCAGCTGCTCCTCCAGCTGAGCCGACCCCACCAGTACCGTAGGGGCCGATACCAGCAAGACCTCCAAGGCCACCAGCAGCCAGATAACCACCCTGTTCAGCAACGTTCCCAGCATAGGTGAGGGAGGCTTGATCTAGACCATGGGGACCTCCAAGATCACCAAGTCCTCCTCCAAGTCCACCAGCAACTAGAAATGAAAATATTTAGCTTTTTAGGAATGGAGTCACGTAGATATTTTATGCATTTTCTTTTGTTTTTAGAATGTTTTTAATCAATTTTAATTACTCTCGAAAAAACTGAATTTTTTAGATGTAGATAGAAAATTTGTGCAATCTGATAGAACACTTGTATTTTGAGAATGGTGATACCACCGAAATATATTGCTAGACTGTTTTTAAATTTTATAGTTAGCGAGGAAGTTATTAAATTATACTATGTAAAACTTTTGTTACCTTAATATATCGGAAACACACAGAAAGCCCGAATTTAACCACTGAATGACCCAGTGGCAGATCTGAGGGTGGATCAAAATATCACCACTGAATTTTTTGACACCATTGGGATTTCGATAGAAATTTTCATCTCTTTGAGTTGAGATAGAGGTTTATCATAAACACAGGAAGCCCACCAGATAAAATTTACAATATCAAAATTACGTTAAATTTGATTACCTCCCGGCACAACCCCGGTCATGCCACCAGGACCCATAGTTCCGACATTTCCACCCATGGCTGCTTGAAGATCAGCTTGTTGAGCACGTGCAAGGGCTGGAGACATACGGAAACGCCCACCAGGTCCTGTGAAAACCACATAAAAACATTATTAAAAGAAGTGTCTCATCCTTCGAAAATGACATAGCAACGGGACGAGATGGATTTTTTACAAGCTCTTATTTAATTTGGTTGGTCGTTAACCAGTAATAAAAAAAAATTGTTACTTTTCCTAAAGAACGCGTCATTTTTATTACTTCAAATGACCAATTATTAAAACATCGCGTTCTTTAGGGAAAGTAACAAAATTGTTTTATTACAAAAACTCCATCTCATCGGATACCAACAAATTATAGCTGGACTCATGTAACCTTCATCTGGTACAGTGAACACTCTCTAGTTCGAACTTCTACTAATCGAACATTTCTATAATTCGAACTGATTCTCAATGCCCGTCCAGAAGAAAGCTTCATAAAAATATTTTTATATTTGGAATCTCTCTGTAATTCGAACAGATTCGTAGCTCGTTCGTATTAGCGAGAGTCAACTGTAATATGATTACATTTCTCGATTCATTTCTAATGTATTGGCTAATCAGACTAATTTTAAGATTCATAAAGATCCTAGAAATTGAGCTAACAATATTATTAAAAGCTTTATCATATCTTCTCAGACACTTAGAAATTTAGCAACTATAACAAGTTTTGGGAAATTCTCGTGTAATTTATGTCCAAAAAGGACATAAGCTTGGCGCAAAAAAAACTGAGGGTCTTATGCATGGTTATTTGTACGTCGAAAAAAGCGTTTCAGGATGTAAATTTCAGAACTGGGTGTTAAAAAAATTTATTTTTTGTATTTTTTAGAAATTAGGGTACGTTATGGCGTCATAATTTATGACGTCATAAAGCTTAAAGTTTGAATAAATCAAAAATAGGACTAATCGAAATATTATTTTAGAAAAACCAAAGGTGACACCTATTAAAATGATGTAATTCACGAAGAAACATTTTTGACAAACAGATGACGTCATCATTTTTTTCAGCCAAAATTGACTTTTGCCATAAATTACACAAGTAAGAACAAAGGAAGATTTCATCCGATTCAATGACCACAATAAGTATCCTTACCGACTGGAGCTCTTGTCAAGAAATGTCTTGTGATGGGGCGTAGAACAACACCCGTTGGAAATTGAACGCCCACTGAAAGACAGTCACGCCCTCCTGATTGGGCGCCTACCGCCTGAATGTAATAAGCTTTTCCACCAGCAAGACGAATTCCCATGCTTGTTTGTTCCTCTGGGTATCTAGGGAGTGAAACAGAGATAGTTCCACTGACTTTTATATATCCCTGGACCAAGTTTCTCAATTCTGGCCAAGCAAAATCTTTAATCGGAGTTTTTTGAAAAGTGGTACACTAATACATAGATTTATAAAGCCCGAAGGGGCTAGATAGAGTGCTTTAAGCCCTTCGAAGCAAAAAGAGTGAATATCGCAAAAAATATTGTTGATATTGTTCTCGAAAACCCGCGAAGCTTCTGATTGAATAAGCGCTTAAATTCTATTGTAATGCCACGTGACTTAGGTAGGATTTCCTACCTAACCTCGGCACACTTTTCAGCAAAAGCACGATATCTAGCCCTTCGGGCTTTATAAATAATTGCCCTAATGGCGGCACTATTCAATAAAGGTGTAAATGCATCTATGTTCCCTTCGAATACTTATAATGATATAGCGCCGTTAGACGTTAATTTTTAAAACTGTAATGGCTTCTTTGTGGGTACCAGTTGAAAAAAAACTTCGATCAAAGATGGTGGATATAGCTTGGTCCAGTGATATATAAAGGTCAGTGGGTGATTCCCATCGAATTACTAGGACTATTTCACATATTAGTGAATTTATAAAACTAAAGAAGATCCTAAGAAATCTTTCTAAAATACTTTAAAAGTAGTCTTTCAAGAAGTCAAGCAAGTTCATTTCAATCTAAAGTTTACGTTCTCAAAAATTGAAAATTCTAACATTTTTTGAATTTCCATGAATTTTCACCGTAAAGAAGTAGAAAAAAGGGATAATCAGATTGTTTGTGATATTTGGCCCACAGAAACCTGAGTAAAACCTGAGTATCTAAAATTCACGAAATCTAGAATTTTCTCTCTCAAAGGGTCCTGATTTTCAAAAATCTGGACACAAATCGAGTGGAAATCGACAAAAAACTTTGAGATAAGTCTCTCTAGGGGTCACAAAAACGCCAATTTTTTCTCTTTCTAAGGGTCGATTTTTCGATATTTGGCTTCTTAGACATACTCGTCACCTTGTAAACCTAGTACCCCCCCTGGGGTCTCAAACAATCTGAATATCCCTTTAAACTCTTGATAGCAAAATATTCAACGTTCGAATAAGAATATTGTTCCAAAAAACAAACATTAGACATACTTATCCCACTGATTATGCAACGACCATCGATTCTGAGAAATGATCTTTCGGATGTGATCTTTTCCTTCGTCAGGAGACATATACAAATCACATGCATCATCGCACGCTGTGTAGAAAATATATTCACCATCCAAAGGTGCAATAAACCATCCCCATACCAGCATACCATACAAATATCTATTATGATAAGAAAAACCATCAGTTTCCATACTAATACATCCCTCTGTCAAAACCGGTGGAGCCACCCCCCCCCACCGCAAAACTGGAAAATGTGGTGTCTAAAATTAGATCACTATACCAACAAACCATACAAATATCTATTTTGATAAGAAAAGTGAAGCCATCAGTTTTCACATCCATAAAGAGACCTCCACTGAAAGAACATCGGCTAGAGAAATGAGGATGAGGCGGGGACGGAAGCGGCCACTATAAAAATTCTCATGCATATATTAAACACCATTAGCGTGTCATTGATATTTTAAATGAAGACAGCCCGTTGCCAAGAACTAGATAGGACCCCCCTTCACCGGAAACTTTGGTCAAAATAATCTTCCCCGGTTGGAAAATAATACTGATCTCATCTAACATTACACTGAATTTTTAACAACTACCAAATATGAATAACATTAAAATGACTGAAAGTTCTAGGGCTGAAAACAACGAAAAATGTAAACTACCACTCCTACAAGCAAGGGACTTTTCTATCCTCATTACACTGAATTCTTTATCAACTACCAGATGAATAACACTAAAATGATTTAGAATTTCCAATTTTTGAGCTGTAAACAATTCACCCCCTTCTCACAGACCCACTGGGACCCCTTCCCACTGGAAAAATTGGCCAAAATATCGTCCCCGGGGGAAAATTATCCTTCAATTTTTGTCCCCACCGAAAATAATCAAATAAACCAATCCTCATTGCAAAATACAATGCTATTTTTCCATCCCCACTGAATTTTCTCAGCCATAAAAAATACAGGACTATCAATCCCAATCGAGTCCGTTATTATATCCCCACTGGCTGAAAAAATCCTACCGGGTCTGTGAGAAGGGAGTGTAACAATGAGCTGCTCTTCCTATAAGCAAGGGACTTTTCCATCTTTGCTCGCTTTCCCAGCAGGCACACAACGTTGTTTCAACGTTCATCTAACGTTATATGAACGTTGTGAACGTTAGATAAACGTTGAAACAACGTTGTGTGCAAGCTGGGTTTTCACTTACCCAATATGCGTGGGGACATCAAACCTATCCAGTATTTCTTTAGAGTCTGGTTCATTTGGAAATTTGTGTGATCTGTATAAAGCATCTAATGCTCTCATTGGCATCATACGTCTGCTACCTGAAGTTTGGAAGAAAATAAAATATACATGAAAACTAATACTTAGTCTGAATCGCAGACCTCTACAAAACCCCAGGTAGTATAGGAGCACGAATCGGTTAGTGGATGCTAGCAGCCTAGGAAACTAATAAATCGACTTCAAATTCTTGATACAAATTACAGTATAATAAGCTAGTTTGACGCAACGTCGTATCCGTGTATTACCGGCTTTATTTACGCTACTGATAGACCCGGGGAATATATCTGCATCTATCAATGAGCATTGAAAAGCTGACAATACTCAGGGAACGAGGTTGAGTTTGACAGTATTTGTTAAACAATATCAAATCATGATAATCTCATAATCTCTCAATAAACCGTAGAGGCTAATTTTGAGAGGTGATGGATATTTCCCCCGGGGCGGGACTTGGGGGTACGGATATGTGCCGCCTTTTACGAGACCTCTTTTGGACTTCCAAAGTCTCACTAAGAGTTGGAAAAATCAGAAAATCAAATTTCAGTCCCACTAAGGGTCGGAAAAACGGGAAAAGTTTTTGCCCCCGGAATGATCAAAATTTGGTCAAAATCTTTCCCAACAATGGTCGTAAAATTCAAAATATTTTCTTTTTTTTTTCCTTTTTAGTCCCACTAAGGGTCGGAGGGTCCAAAGTTGGGCGGCACATCTCCGTCAGATAGCAGCCCTAGTACCCCCCGGCTATTTCCGAGCAAAAAATTGAAAATATCGACCGTCATTGCCCAAAACTTTACTGGCGAAAATTTAAATTCTTGCATTGAAACCCAGCTGGTACACTACGTTGTTTCAAAGTTCATCCAACGTTATATGGATGTTGTGAGCCCTAATACACGCTTTTTTATAACAATCAATAAAGTTTGGCTCTGAGCTGTTCTTAATTTCTTGAAATTTTAAGGTTTAAATTTTCTTACGATGTTCTTACAAATGGGTTCAAAATCCGTTAAAATCTGTTAAAATTAGTACTTTTTTAGTGCTTTCGAAATCTGAGGCTCGTATTGTTTATGATTTGTTTTTAGGTTTTGGCCAATTTTCAGCCTTGGTTCTTGTAAAATTGTTCTTATAAAAAGCGTGTATAAACGTTAAAACCACGTTGTGCAGCTGGGAACATACCTGTTTCTGTTTGTTCTGATTGTGGTTTGTATTCTGTTTCTTCATTACTACGGCGATCACCTGTTGCAACATCTTGGTCACGTTGCAAACTCTCTCCATCTGAGTCGCCGCTACTACGGCGATCATTATTTTCCTCGCTATTGGAGTCCTCTTGATCAACGGCTTCCTTACTACGGCGATAACCAGTTTCGTCTTTGTCATCTTTGTTCAAAGCATTCGAAGACTCTGCGTTGGAGTTTTCGATTTTGGAAACTGATTCGTTTTCATCATCAGAAATTGACGATTTAACAGAACCGCTTTCCGACTGATTTCCGTCTAGGTTTTCCATTGAACTACGAGTAGAAGCTAAGATACAAAAAATTAAGTTTCATTTATATAATATTGCTGTTATAATCACCAATATGAAAGTATCTATACGTCGATTAAGGAGATAGCAAAAGCGGGAAAGTACACGTGCATGGTGTTTATGACCGAAATTGAAGGCATACGCAAAAACAGCGGCGGTATATGCAAACATCCCCTTCATTGTTATTTCCATCGGGTCTGTTCCTCGTTTTGAAAAGTATGCCACTATCTTAAATTGTTCTCTTTTTAATGACCTTGTGCAGAAGATAGATTAAAGAAGTATTTTAGAATTAGGAATGGGCTCTTCCAGAAGATGTTCGTACATGGGAGGGGGGTGGAGGATACTACCGGGGGGTAGTGAAAAATCTACAAAATTTGCCTTGTCCGGGGGTAATCTTGCTCTATTTTGGGTTAATTTTGAGTGACCAGGGGGTCGACTAGTGTTTTTCTGGGGGTTTAGCCCCACTGTCCGGGGGGTCAAAAGTCACAATGTCCGGAGGTAACTTTTCGAATTTTTCCACGTGACTTTCATTCAACAATTCGATCAGCAAAGAATTCAAAATGTTGGATCACAAATGTTGAATATATTTGCCCTGGCCTTTATGGTTACTTAGAATATCTTTTCTTTACCTGTTGATTGTTTTTGACGGCTTCCAATGAGCGCTTCAATGTCGTCATCATTCTCCGATTCTTCTTCCTCTGACGTATGATCACGTGACGTCATCGATCGCTTGGTGTTGTTGCTAGTTTCCATGGTGACTGAAATATGATAAGAACAAAAGTTTAATTGAAGGGATGTCATGCAAGAAAACGTTTCGTCAATTCAACGTCCTTTGACGTTCATACTGCGGCCATTTAATGTTCATAACGCCATTTAACTTTTATACCGCATTTGAAGATTCACAACGCTAGATTGAGTCCTGTCAACAGTAAAAGTGCATATGTAGGGAAGCCAAAAATTTGCCATAAATTGGGTACACCGTGATTGTATTTTTCGGATTTCCTTGAAAAAAATACGGATTAAGATCGTTTGTTGGTTCCTTTTTCATCCTATAGAGGTAGCCTTAATTGGAACTTTTGTTATATAAAACTTTCAAATCGGTTTAGTCAATCAAAAGTTCTGTTAAAAAAAACTTAAAAATCTTTGACCTACCCAAAAGGACAAAATTCATTCAAAAACATTCGGTAGAAGAAGTATTCTGACATAAAAATCAATCTTACCGTTACTTAAATCTCGCCTCCCGATTCTTCTTGATGGTATTTCATTCCTCTTATCCCGATCATCAACTGTAGAACTGCTTGAAATCTGTTCCCGTTTTCGGTTGTTGACATATTTCTCATAGCGCTCTTCTTCTTTTCTATTTAAATACCGAGATGACTCTTTCTCTGGTAATTTTTCATTTCGGTTTCCTAAATACTCAGATGCCTCTTCATCATCAATTGCTTCGGAAGTATTTGTTTCGTTTGCTTTTGAAACACGCCGAATTTGACTGTTCGAGATCCCATGAGATAAATCTTGAGATTGCTCATTATCTTTTGTAAACATATTCTTATATTTAGCTTTACGCCAATGTGGACCACTTGAGGCCATTGACGCCACAATAGGGTCCTTTAGCAGGGTATCGTTTCCAGCTAAAGATGATCTTTTAATTGGTGTTACTTTTGTTGACATTTTTAATGCTTGTGACGATGGATTTGTAGCATTTGAAGGCTTCTGTGATGAATAGATAGTTGAGTTATGTGTGGAGCGGGTTTTGGAGGCGCTTGATGAATGTGTGGCATCAAGAGTTGCATTGGCTCCGCTACCGCCACCACCAGGGATGTGGAAACGCTTTTCACCTTGGATATTGTGGTACCGCCAATAATTGATACCATTTGAGCCTTTACAAGAAAAAGAAATGTATTGAAACTTTTGTGTATTTTAACATTTTTCAGAATTTAAAGCTCGGGCGAGAATTTTAGTACTTCCACTTTATTTCATTGGATATTTTGATTTTGGAGGGGTTTGGTGGCTTTTAGGCTTTATTCCTAACCTTATTGAAACATTTTTGAGCATTTGGATCCTAAGATCCTAAGGTTAAGTCTTAAAGCTCTTTAAGAATAGCTTGCGATTTAATCTTGAGGGAATTCCTCTTTTGTGCCAAATATTTTTTGTCCATCATGGTTTTGAAACACAGTTCATGGCTGAATTTATTAAGATTTTGAAAAGTTTTTTTAGGAATAATAACTGGCTCAAGTCATATCAACGTTCATATAACTTTAAAAATATGTTTTGGATGCTAAATAGAAACAGCGTATTATCCTATGATTATATAAATTTGATTATATGAAAAAGGTTCTCACCCACTGTTCTCTTTTCCTTCACATTATTTGCTGAATCGTCACTTTTAACGAGCCAATCAAAATCTTCTTTTCCAACACGATTTCTCTTCGTTTCTCGGTCTTCCGTTTTAGATGCTGTTTTCAAATCGTAAATATATAGCTTTGCATTCTCAGCTCCTTTTGAGAAATCAGCTACTAGTCTACCAGAACCTTTATACTTTTTAGCATATTTGAGAAACACATCATCTTTTTTGTAAGTTTTTGTTGTTTTAATGGTTCGACTGAAAGCAGTGCTTGGCGCCCGATTCAAGTCAACAACTTCAAGAATGGATGCTTCTGATTGGTCAGCAGTCTCTGATTGGCTGTCAGATATTTTGCTTGATTCTGATTGGTTTACTGCTTTAGTATCCGTCGCTGATTGGCTCTTTCCTGTTACCCAAGATCCTTCGTTTCTCTTAGAAGCAGCTACTTTCTTTTTCACCTGTTTAGGTCCTCTCTTCACAGCGCCAACCTTAGCCTTACCTGTCGAAATATCCTCTCTTTTTACTAACATATCAGTCGAACGGTTCATAGGCTTCCCAACAGGTGAATTAATATCTTCAGTCGCGTGCGGCCGCAAGAAGATACCATTTTGTTCACCGCGGGCACCATTCGGTGAATCACTGCGTGTCATTTTAAGGTAATAATTAAACGCGCTGTCTGAATCGGCCGCGCGTTCGTCTTCCTCACTGATATCGCGGACTACACTCTCAGATTCATCTACATCTACTGGCTGTTGGTGGAACAATGGGTTCATGGTTTGATAGAATTTCGAATCAACAGTTGAATCTAATGGTTTGTTTATTGTAGGGATGTCAATTTCTCGAGCTGGCTCTTTTGTCATTAAAGCAATACCATTTTTCTTTTCTGGTGATTGTAAATTCGATTGTGGTGTCTTTGGAACGTTGTTTAGAGTTTGAGACCGGATCTTCGAATCTGTTTTCGGAATCTCTACACTATCTTTCGTGGATAGAGGCGCTCGCTCTTTTTGAGTATTGAGATTAGTTTCTAAAAGACTTTTTCTTACAGAACTGACGTTACTTTCAGATTTTCCAGAGTCGCTTGTTATCTTTTGTATGTCACTTTTCCTCCTGTACTTATACTGTGTTTCAAGATCACTGCTATGTACAGGTGGAGTAAAAGTCCTTTTATGATGGATGTGATTGGCTTCTTTGGTGTGTTCTAACACGTGCGCTGGTGAACTTGACGTGTGTACAGGAACGTCCGCAGATTTTTGAATGCTTTCAGCTTTGTTTTGATAGAGTGTCCTAACTTGAGTAGATGTAGTGTTTATAACCTGATTGTTCTTTTTTGAAGGGTGATTGAGTGAAGTTTCATTCTGTATGGTATGCTTTTGAAGCGTTCGGTCTGCATCTGAAATGAAATTCAAATAAAAATGTCTGAAATAGATAAGTCAGTCAAAGGTTTTGTTTTAAAATAAGAGTGATGTCGTTTGCTTACATGTCAATTTCAATTCATAGGATTTTTCACATTGGATTGACACGGATGTGGAGTAAGATTGGTCAGAAAAAGGAAAAGAAAAACATATTTTTTCTTATATCAGCATAATATAACAAAAGGCAGACGTCCTGATATGAAACGGAAACTCTTATGTAAATATAAAACCTTTAACACACAGCGTTGTTTCAACGTCCATATAACGTTCACCATAACGTACATATATATATAACGTTAGATGAACCTTGAAACAACGTGGAAGCCAATTTTAATCTTGAGAATTTGATATTAAGTTTATGCAACCTCTCTACAATTTTAATCTTGAGATCTGGATTGATTGATGCTTATGTAGTGTAGGAGTTGCTAATTATTCTCAATTGCAGTGTCTAACAAACAACATTGAAGCAAAAATGTAAAAAAAATCACTTTTTTTAAAAGGAACTATTCTATATCATCTATTCTATATGAACAACGCTACTGCTCAAATTGCAAAGAAATAATAACATTTCAAGAACGATGCTGAGCCTGAAATTACTCAATTTCAAGCAATTTAGGGGTCAAAGTAGTAAAAATTGGGTATAACACCTAAATACCTAAATTACACCCTACAGATAAAACCGGATAAGAACAATTTGAGGCTCAAAGTACCAAAAAATAAGAACAGCCGAGCCTCAGCAAAAATTTTACTGGTTCTTATAAAAAAAGTCTATTTGCTTATTATAACTAAATTCATATATTAACATACCACGGAGTTGATTAAGGGGCGTTGTAACCAAACCATCAATCAGCCAATAGAATGCGAGTATTTTCAATATCAACCAATAAAATTTCATCTTTCAGGTCATGTGCCAAAAGGGTACATTATCTGAAATTTTAAAATTGAATTTATTAGTTGCATTACAGTCGACGCTCTCTAATTCGATGTTCTACTTTTAGATTAGTACCATTATTCGATAATACTGAAAGTTACCATAAAAAATAAACTCTCATAAACAAGGCGTGGTCGGTAGACTAAAACTCGGGAAAACTGGGAAGGCATCAATTTTAGAAGAATTTGATTTTGCCGCCCCGTGTGAAAAAATAAATATCTTTCTAGAAATGACGCGAGCGAAGCAAGCACGAAATTTTTGCGGTACTTTCTCTTTTTTGGCGGAAAACTGCCATATCTATAAGGGTAAAAGAGAAAAGAGACGCGGAATTTAGTAATCGCAGATGCGTCTTTTTGCGCCCTTTGTATTTTGGCGCCCCCAAAAAATATCTGCCGCTGGGGGGAGGAGCTTTTGACCCTGCCACCACGCTACTGGCTCTACTCATCGATGAAAATCCACGACATCTGTGCCAAGGGTTGGTTTTAACCCCAAACATTTTTTGAGAAATGGTTTTATTAATTTCTGGTAATATTCAGTCTATTTCTCAAAATAAAATTTTAATTTGAGTAAGTTTTCCGGTCATCATGAACAAATCATTGTTGGGCTTCGCACTGTCATTTAGCCTCAACCCCCCTCCAGATTTAAAAATTCTTTCTATGGGCACTGCCACATCCTCGTTTACAAAGTACAATCATGGTCGAAATCTATTGAGAATTAAGCTTATTTCCTCGTTTTTCGAAATTTGGAGTTCAGGCGAGAAAGTGAATTTTGGGCCATCTCTTAAATTTAATCGGATATTTCAATTTTTCTCGGGTTTATAGACTTCCAGGCTATACTATGAGCCCTATTGGACCATTTTTGAACTTTTGGTCCTCAGATCAAGTCTTAAGTCTCATGTTAAAACTCAGAGTTAAAACTCTACCCTTCCAACCTACTTTAGAGCACTTGAAAATCGATTGTGGTTTCACTTTTTCTCAAATATTACGACCATGATTGTAAAACACTTTATTAAACCGAGTCGTAAATCTGTAATTTCAAAGAAAACAAAAAAAGAAAGAAAAATCAATTTACCCTTGATTCCAACTACCCAACAATCCCAAAACAAAATTTAAGTCTAATACACAAATTATTTTTCAAAATAACAAAGCAATGTAATTTTTTAAGAGATTTCCTTGAAAAAAAATCAGTACCCTCAGCTTAAACAATGTATCTCTGCTCTGCAAAGAATTATACAGAAAGTGTGCAAATAAATTAATTGTAATTGTTTTCTTTGTAAATAAAACAAAAGGAAAACAAAAACCAATCGACTGGAACTTCAATTGTTTCAGCTGAAAAGAGTATCTTTTTGATTTTGAAAACAGCTATTGTTTACCTCTAGGTAAGGGACGGTAATATTATGTAATTCATGATATTCATGATGTAATCTTTGAGCCTAAACAATAGATGTGACGTAACAACTTTGCCGCCATTATTGGTGGCAAAAAAATTGTCCCGCTAACCTATTTTGTATTGAAACCGGGGGTTTACGAAAAATAAAGCCTAATATCTTGTGACGTAATATAATAGAATTAAATATCTTTTGGAAATCTACTGCAGATAATTAAAGAATTTCAATGAAAGAGTTTTTTCTTTGATTTGGAGTATTTTGACTTCTGTATTAATCTTTTCTTATTTTTTCCGGGGGTCCTTGCTTGGAAAACATTGGGGAACGCATTTGTTTTGCCACCAATAATGGCGGCCAAATGTTTTGATTTGGAGTGTCAATCAACGAAAAGATTACATAAGATTACATCATGAATATCATGAATTACCAAGTAGTCCCTCCCTTTTATTCAAAAGCAATTCAAACTATGAATTAAATACTAATAAGGTGTTAATTAAAGGTTTTATTTTTACGTTTTATATCACACCCCTGTCTTACAGCTACATACATCATTTTCATTGTATTTAGAAGATTTTGCTAAAGTAAGTAAATAATTTTGCGACCGCAGTCGAGGGCAACCCGAAGGCTGCTTTTCTCTAGCTATCTACCCGAAGGTAGGAGAGTGTGTCACTTCTTTCTCTGGACTTCTCCGCTTAACCATGATCATTCCCTCTAAGGGAATCAAGCAAAGAGGCGTTAAGTGCTAAACCATTTTTGGAATCCTCTATATGACCCGACTGGGGATCGAGTCCACAACCTTGTCCACTGTGACTGGATTCTCTATCTTCATTGCCGGTCGCTTTCATTCTACATCACATATCAAGCAATTTCAATGATTTCATTCGATTTTAGCTTTTTATATTGATCATCTGATTATTTGTTTCTTGTCTAAACGGAAAATTAACAATGATACAATACTCTCCTAGCATGACTATCACACAGATTTGTAAAGCCCGAAAGGCTAGATGATTAGAAGTTCCATCCCTCTGTGGCTGGAAATGCTGTAACCCCCTAGAATTCCAGGCAATGTCAGGCTTAAACCCCTCTGGAATTCTGAATTTTAGTAAGATTTAAAAAGCTACCCCTAAGGAATTCCAGTTATTTTTGACAGATTTTTGTATATCCCTATGGAATTCCGTCACATATCAAACCTTACCCCGTTGGAACGGAAATGGACCTCCTCAACAGGGGCGAGTATACGGGTTTTTTTTCTGGAATAGCCTGCCATGTTAAAATCTAAAAGCAATTGATTTTATTGTATTGTTACACGATAATTATATTTTTCCAATTTACCCCACCCATATAAATTACATAAAGGAAATAAAATATGTGTTTTGTAAAAATAAAACACAGAAATGATTGTGCCAACAAATTCAGCGGCCCAACAATCTGTGTGAATGATCAACTGAACGGCCCGGCAGCCGTTGTGACGTCTTAAACAACTTTGACATTGACGGCCCGATGGTCGTTGCCATTTTTATTTTTGACAATGCACGTGTATTTTCCAGCGTCGCGAGTACTAACTGAAGGTACAACTAATGAAATTCCAATCTTGATTAGATGCATATCAAATAATTCTTCGAGACGGTGAGAATTTGGTAAATTGCCTGAAAAGAAAGATTCTATAGTATCAATGAAGTCTTCTGTTAGTACCGAAGGAAAATCATAAACTCTGAGAGTCTGGGTAATTGTCTGGAGGAGCGAGCAAAAAAAACAGAGGAGGGCAATTTTCCAAAGGGGAAATTACTCGGGGCAAATTTCCTAGAATCAATATTTAAGAGATTACACGTTTTCTTTTTATAAGAACAAACTATATAACAACATATGGCTTGATGGCCAAAATGTTAAGAACAAGCTAAGAACAGTTTTGGGGACTCTAGAACACCCAATTTCTTTGGAAAATGGACAAAATTGCTCGAAAAATGGTGAAAATAAGAACATGCTAAGAACATTTTTAGGACTGAAATAAAACATTTTTCAAAGGCTTCAAAAATTTTGGATGTTCTTATAAAAAACGTGTATGAAAACACTCAAACAGTTAGGGTGGTTTATAAGTCTGTCTGTCTGTCTATGTGTCTGTCTGTCTGTCTGTCTGTCTGTCTATCTGGGTCTGTAAATTATACCTCCTTCTTTGAGCCACGTTGCATCAGGAACAGGCGAGCCTTCAAAATAACACGATAAACGTAATTCGAAATTCCTTTTGACAGAGACGTTTGGACCAAGCGGTAAAATTCCAACGATGGAGAGTGAAGCTATGGGAAGAACGAAAATTCAAAGAATTCTATATTAAAAAGCTTATCGGTTTGTCAAACCTGGGTAAACAAGACAATGCTTACAATACCTTAAAGGGAACTAATTTTCTCAGTCGAAAAAAATGAGCGTTTATAGGTGGGAAAATTGGCCTCAAAACCAGCTGCAACTCAACCTAATTCATGATATAGACCATTGCAATGTCTTCTAACATTACATCACGGATCGATAGGTGCTGAGGAACTCGATGCAGGTTAAGACGAGGATAGGTGCTGGGTCTATGATGTGATGTCGAAGACATTGATTCTAGTAGACATTGCAGTGCTGCAACTCAACTCAATCAAATATAAATTCATGATATGCACCATTGCAATGTCTTCCACGGATCCAACAGATGATTGGTTGAAAGTGACGTACTGATTAATTTTACGTCACTTGCAACCATTCAGCTATTGGGTCCGTGATGTTATGCCAGAAGACATTGCAATGGTGCATATCATGAATAGAAACTCACTAACCTGTACATTTAGACTCCAATGCAGTTCCTTCTTTATCTGTTGTTGATTGTCCAGGACAAACAGTACATTCTGTTGATCCATGAAGATATGAGAAAGTTCCCTTAGGACACAGTGCACATTTTTCGTTGGCAAGGTCTAACCCGGTGGATGAATAACTGCCTGGCAAACATTGGTCTGTAGATAAAAAATGAAACCATCAATAAATCTGATTCTGACAGGTGCTCACCCACTGACTTTTATGTATCCCTGGACCACGTTACTCAATGCCGGCCAAGCAAAATATTTTGATTGGAGTTTTTTTGAAATTGGTACCCGCGGAGAGAGCGCTAGGTCTAGTTTTGCTTGAACGCTAATGATGTAACGCCGTTTGTCGCTAGGCAAAGTTTCAAACACTACAATGGCTTCTTCTCGGGTACCGATTTCAATAAAAACTTCAATCAAAGATGACGGATATAGCTTGGTCCAGGGATATATAAAGATCAGTGTGCTCACCATTGAGTCATATGTTAAACGGTAAAATCAAAAAAGTTGTTCAAATGGCTCTTGGCAGAAGATTGACAGTTAATGAATACTATTTAGCCTGGGAATCCAAGCTCAAAATTTTAGAATTAAAAGGAAAAGACCACGAACAAAGTTACCACTTGGATTCCTAGGCTAAGTTCTATTTGGAGTTGAATCTTGAAAGGAATAGCGAAGTTTATGTATTTGCGTATGTGTTTTTTTTTGCGACAGGGACGGTAAAGTTCTCATTTCTCTAGATCCCGATCAACAAAAAAGGACGATAAATTAACAATTTTATCGTCCTCGATTTTTCGGGTCAGAAATGCGGGTTCTTCCAAATCTCTTCAGTCACACCGCCGTCCTCAACAACGGAAATTCCTGAACTTGGGCATATCTAAAGTGGTCGAGACATCTAGCAGCCAAGCTACATTCTTGAACAAGGGATTGAAAATAGATCTATTTTTAAAACCGAGTTATCGTAAATGCCAGCTCTTATAGCGTTGTTTCTCTTTTGGGTGTTTGAGTGTCACAAACTCAATGAAGTTGTGACCAAATTCTTAATTTGAAAAGTCTTAATCTTGAACAAGAGAGAGGTTGTAAGAGATGCAGTTGTTTACTAATAATAGCCTTCTTTGACAGATGAGGGTAGTTATGGGGTAGATTTAATCGATAACCAAGGTTCAAAGACGTGCTTAATGACCTCAATCGATAAGGAAAACAAACTCATTCACTAATAGTCCAGGAGCTGGGGGAGATCAACTATGACAGTCGGAGAGGCACGTGTAAACTTATTATCGTGTACAATGTCTAAAGTTTTCCATATTTACTTGTTGACTGTCCGAAATCTTCTTGTAGTGGTGTATTTTACTGACTCATTCCCTAACAGATTCTTTTCACTTACTATAGCAGTCTTTGACAGATTTTGTTCCGGTCTTTAAAGTAGATTTCTCCAAGGGACAAGTCTCAAACTTGCTCAACCCATGGGGAAAGCAAACTCATTCACTAACGAATTTTTTGTACTCACTATAACAGTCTTTGATAGATTTTGATCCAGTCTTTAAAGTAGATTTCTCCAAGGGACAAGTCTCACACGTGCTCATACCATGGTCATCCTGGTATTCGCCCACAATGCA
This sequence comes from Clytia hemisphaerica, assembly GCF_902728285.1. Lineage (NCBI taxonomy): Eukaryota > Metazoa > Cnidaria > Hydrozoa > Leptothecata > Clytiidae > Clytia > Clytia hemisphaerica. The sequence continues at coordinate 85,904 of NW_027104293.1, read as the reverse complement.
TTGCTTGCAAGTTCGCGTTGCATTATTCCAGAAAGTTCCAGATGGACACATAGCTAAGATGAAAGTAAAACATAAACCCAGTTGGCACACAACGTTGTTTCAACGTTAATGTAACGTTATATGGACGTTGTGAACATTAGATAAACGTTGAAAAAACGTTGTGTGCCAACTGGGAATAAAAGCCATGTGATGTGTTCTTAACCAAATCAAATCATATTTAGCAAAAGATATAGAAAAACTGATTGATTAGAAATTTGAAAGTATTTCTAGCTTTACTCAAAGTAGGTAAATGAGCCAGTTTTTGTCCCTAAAATTGTTAGAATTGATTGCTATATTATTAAAATCTTTGCAAGAAATAGACCTTTTCATTAAAAACGTCACGAACATCACTTGCCTCGTATTCGAACAATTTCCATGGTGATCATATCCCTTGAGACATTAAATGATTTTTTATAAATAGAAAATATTTTTAATAAAATCCGCTGGGAAGTTAATCACCGTGGTAATGGTCGTGTTCAGACCAAGGTTTAAAGTAATTAAGTCTACATGTTTCTTTTATATTCCTTTTGTATTTAGCTGCAGACTCCTCATAAGTTAAACCAAAGTTTAAAAAGGAATCACCCTCTGGTTTAAAAAAAAAGTTTTTACGATATTATCACAGTTTTCTGAATAGACGAAATCAGAGTTCGCAAGTGAAAAGCATGTTCCTTTTGTAAATTATGAAAGGAGAACGTGAAATTTATGACTTAGAGACGCTCGGAGCGTCTCTAGAATTTAGGCAGCTAATGGGCTTTTAATGAGAATATCATGGATCGAAGTATGGAGATTCCCATACTCTGCAACAAAACTGTTTGCAATCTCCTCTATCAAAAGCGAAGCCTCACTCAAACATTCAAAAGGGGATTCCTTTTTCCTCTCTTATGTAATCCATCTAAAAGATGAAATAGCAATTAAGTCGTTGCATTTCTTAATTCCCATATCAACTTAGTACTACTTACGCCTTAAACTTAAACTTTCATGTCTGAACACGACCAATATGTTCAAAACGAAGCAAGTGAGTTCGTGACGTAATTTATGAAAAGGTCTATTGATTGCTATATCATGAAAATTTTTGCAAGAAATCGAATTACTTTTTGAAGGGGATTTCACAATAGACGATAACGGCTTTCCGAATTCTCCCCGAATGATTACCCATGATGCATTGCACAAAAAATTCCCCTAGTAACCCCCACCGGGAATTGCTTATTAATAGGTTTAAACATAATAGACAACTTTCTCAAAAGATGTTTATCAATAGAGATTTCAAACAAAAGAATGTTTAAAACACAGCTGATTGGCTTAGGTTCAAACCTCAGTGTGCATGCGATTTATCCGGAGAATTTCAATATTCAAGAGCAGTGCTCATATCCCGAAGAGTAGGAGTTTTACGCTCGAAACGGAGAATGATAGAGGATTTTTCATATGCGAGTTACGAGTTACAAGTTACGAGTTACGAGTTACTTTTTACTTTTTACGAGTTACGAGTTGCATTTTAACAAAATAAAATCGCGAGTTGCGAGTTACGAGTTGCATCTTAACACACAAAATTCGCGAGTTGCAAATTAAAAGTGCGAGTTGCAAATTGAAGGTGCGAGTTCCATATTAAGTGCGAGTTGCATATTAAAAGTGCGAGCTGCAAATTAAAAGTTCGAGTTGCAAATTAAAATCAAGTCTGAGATTGTTATCTTAAATAAAATAATAACAGCACAAAAAAAGCTAAACCCAAAGCAAAGCATGGAAAACTGTTTACGTTTTACGATTAAAGTTGTGAAACCACTCAAATCACACATTTTTTCGCTCATTTTTGTATGAAAACAAAACAGAGCATTACATAACTTTAAGTTTTGAAAGGAAATGCGCGTGTTTCTTCCTATCGAGAAACATCTTTAATGTTACTTTTAATAACGTGGACGTTACCTGTCATTTTCAAGACAAAGTGACACTTTTTGACAAAATTATTGACAGGCTACTTAAGTGTGATACCTGCAAGCTTTATTACACCAAATATTTTAATTGTACAGAATGAGATGCCTTTGATATAAATAGATAAATATTGTCAAGAGGCAAACTTTGGGAAGGGCAGTTTTAGAGATACAATTCTAATCAATTATTCTCTTGTCCTTATGTTGATAAAATCACTTATTTTTATGAAATAATGATCTGATGGTCAAATATAAAGCTTCTTTAACAATCCCAGCAAACAAAGGTTTTGTCCCGGGGGTCCTACCCTTGCCGACCGACGGGGATGCTCCGCTGAGGTTCCAAAATATGACTCTACATGGGACTCGTTTTTTCAAAAATTTTGCCGAAATTTGCGAAAAGAGTGACCCTGATTGGAACTGAAAATCCAAAATTTTCTAAAATTTTCTACTTTTCCCCCAAAATTTTCGAAAAAGGCACTCTACGAAGGACTGATTTGGGGTTTTGTCACTTATAAATTTGATGCTGATAACACAAAAGGATAGAAGTCCCGGGGGGGGGGGGGTACTAGGGCAAGATGGGTTACGGGGATGCTCCGCTGGTCAGGGTACCTTTTTTGACCTCCACGAGTCCCAGGTAGGGTCGCAAAAACACCAAAATAGAAAAATCAGTCCCTCGTAGGGTGCCTATTTTTGGAAAATTTGGGGAAAAAGTAGAAAATTTGAGAAAATTTTTGAATTTCAGTCCCATTCAGGGTCACTTTTTTCGCAAATTTCGAGTCCCACGTAGGGTCCATTTTTCGAACCTCAGCGGAGCACCCCCGTCGGTCGACAAGGGTAGTACCCCCCCCCCCCGGATAGAAATCGACAACCTATTCAAGCTTCAATAGCTTTCAAATGGCTGTTCTACAATCATGTTAAAAATCTATTGAGAATTTAGCTTATTTCCTTGTTTTTCAAAATTTGGAGTTCGGGCGAGATTTTGGGCCTTTCTTAAATTTAATCGGATATTTCAATTTGGCATGGGTTTATAGATTTCCAGGCTATATTCTGATTCGTATTGGACCTCGTATTGGACCATTTTTGAACTTTTGGATCCTCAGATCCTAAAGTCTTAAGTCTAGCGTTAAAACTCAGAGTTAAAACTCTATCCTTCCAACCTAACTTAGAGCACTTCTAAATCGTTTTTAGTTTTGAAAATTCGTGGGAATTTCCCTTTTTTCTAAAATATTACGACCATGATTGTACACGTTTTGCATGTGATCTTATAATTACTGTAGGTGAAACAACCCCTTAGAGCCATCATTCTCAGCCTTTTACCTTGTTACCCCCTATTACCCCGCGCTACCTCATGTTACCCTTTTTAGTAACAACGCATCCAAACCTATTACCCCCGCCCGGGAGCACTTTTCTCTACAGTTCTTTACACTCATGCAACAATCCTGGCCAAAATATATTGAGAATTTAGCTTATTTCCTCGTTTTTCAAAATTTGGAATTCGGGCGAGAAAGTCGTTTTTGGGCTAATTGATAAATTTATTCGAGTATTTCGATTTGGGTGGGGTTAATTGACTTCCAGGCTATATTCTGAGCCCTGTTGGACCATTCTGGGACTTTTGGATCCTCAGATTCTAAGGTCCTAAGTCTTAAGTCTAATGTTAAAACTCAGAGTTAAAACTCTATTCGTCTAACCTAATTTAGAGCGCTTCCAAAATACTTGTGGTTATAAGATTTCGTGGGAATTTCCCTTTTGTCTCAAATATTATGGCCAGGATTGAATGTAAATACTTTTTGTACATTTTTTTTCTTTCTCCACCAAATATTTGCTCTTCTTATGTATAATAGTGAGCAGCAATAATAATTTAATCATTTAAAAAATATCTTTCCTTTTATCAATAGAAATTTTCACTCTTACTGACTTTTCGATTTGTAACACACACTTTTAATTTGCAACTCGCACTTTTAATTTGCAACTCGCACTTTTAATTTGCAACTCGCACTTTTAATTTGCAACTCGCACTTTCAATTTGCAACTCGCGAATTTTGTGAGTTAAAATGCAACTCGTAACTTGTAACTCGCGATTTTATTTTGTTAAAATGCAACTCGTAACTCGTAACTCGTAAAAAGTAACTCGCAACTCGTGTTTCTAAATGCAACTCGTAACTCGTAACTCGTAACTCGCAACTCGTATATTATCATATCACGAATGATATGATGTAGCTATATAGTAGACCTCTTAGTTACACCCCCTTCTCACAGACCCGATAGGATTTTGTCATCCAGTGGGGGATAGAAACAAAGGGCTTAAACTCGATAGGGATTGATATTTCCATATTCTCTATGGCTGGGGATTCCAATTATTTTGTTTTAAAGTCAGACAATTCACTGGGGATGGGAGAATTAGCATGATATTTTACAGTGAGGATTGGTTTATTTGATTATTTTCAGTGGGGACAAGCATTGGAGGATAATTTTCCACAGGGACGATATTTTGGCCAATTCTTCCAGTGGGAAGGGGTCCCAGTGGGTCTGTAAGAAGGGAGTGTTTAGTTATATTAGCCACGGAGATCAGAAGGCGAAAAAATGATCAGTTTATTATGAAAAACTACCCTTGCATTCAAATCAAGGACAAAACTAAGTACACTATGGACAACCAGGGTGTACTTGATTAAACATAAATTTTTAAGAGTAATGAAAAAAATTAGGTGTGAACTATGGACAATCTGGAGCAGCCTAATCTTGTAAAATCTAAATAAGTACAATCAGACAATCAAGGACAACTTTGGATGGATTTTTCTTAATCAAGTACAATTCCGGTACATTCCAATTTATCCCTGATATCCAGGGATTTTTGCTCCCAAAGTGTACTTATTTGTTTTGTTCTTGATTTGTCTAAAGGATAACCAAGGATTGTCTTTGATTTGAATACCAGAATCATGAGTTTATACTTACAGCAAAAATGAATAGTATCATAAAACCAATCAACATAAGTGAATCTTTGAAAGCCTTCAGTACATTCTTGCGTTTTACTAATCTTGTGGTAGTCTGGAATATAAACAAAAAAGGTTATTTGAAATTGATATAACTACATACACGCTTTTCTATTATAAGAATATACTTTATAAAAATATTCATGATGAATTTGGCTAAAACATTAAGAATATACTAAGAATACCGACATCATGGAATTTGGAAACAAAAACTAAGAATGCCACAATTGGGGAAAGAATACCCGATATTTGTCGTTTGGACATGATAATCACCATACCTTAATCCGAACACCTTAATCTGATTTTCCCCGATATTCCTAGATTAAGAACCTGATTTCCAAAGACCAAAGGAATACTCACCGACACAATCGGGGAAAGAATGCCCGATATTGGTCGTTTGGATATGATAATCCCCATACCTTAATCCAAATCCCCTCATCCGGTTTTCCCCGATATTCCTAGATCGACAACCCAATTTCTCAATAAAACAAGAAATACTTACCGACACAATCGGGGAAAGAATGACCGATATTGGTCGTTTGGATATGATAATCACCGTCTCGGCATCTCACCGAAACTCCGTTCGGGTCGTAATTCCCGAACAACGTTCGGGCATGTTGACAATGTGCCGAATACAACTTCTGATGGGTAATCGGGGTGACGGTTAAGTAAGCGTCGTCTGTCTGGTACAATTTTGGACATGAAGCCGCTAAAAGATATTGGAATATTCAATGATTAAGAAGTGGATTCATACAAATTCATATAAGTTGAGAAAAGACTTAAGGCTGGTCTCCACTTGCACGCGCTGTGATCGCACTTTTTGGCTTCAATCCTTTTTGCTTGAAAAGAAGATTACGTCATAAAAATGTAGCGTGCACTTGAAAAAAAAAGTTGACTAAAGGCCGGTCTTCACTTGCGCGCGCGCTGTGATCGCACTTTTTGGCTTCAATCCTTTTTGCTTGAAAAGAAGATTACGTCATAAAAATATAGCGTGCACTTGAAAAAAAAAGTTGACTAAATAGGCCGGTCTTCACTTGCGCGCGCTGTGATCGCACTTTTAGCTTCAATCCTTTTTGCTTGAAAAGAAGATTACGTCATAAAAATGTAGCGCGCACTTGAAAAAGAAGTTAACTAAAGGCCGGTCTTCGAAGATGCAAAACTAAACAGTGTCTGTCATAGGATGAATATCCAAGTTGTAAACTATATACTGTATTACTTCGAATAAACGCCACGGGCGTTGTATCAAATTTTTAAGATTTGAAATGAAGAAGAAAAAAATGAAGATCTTGTAGAAAAGTGCTATAACTTTCATTTTCACTGGAGAGATTCTTTGATCTTTGGAGGTCATCACTGTGAAGAAATTTCACTAAAATATTTATTCAATAGAAAGTTATGATTCAAAGTTAATACTTGATTGACCCCAAAAAACAGCAGAAAACAGCGTTTTTAGACGTCTTATAACTTTGCTTATAACTTTGTTTGATATCTTTTGACTGAATGATTATTTTTGAGAAATTTTTTCACAGTGATGACGTTCGATAATCAAGGTTTCACTTCAGTGAAAATGATAGTTATAGCACTTTTCTACAAGATCTTCATTTTTTTCTTCTTCATTTTCATCTTCATTTTTAGAATTCGTTTGAAGATTTTCACTCTCCAACGATACCAAATTTATAAAGATTGAAGAATTCCTTCAAAAGTTATAGGTAAAAGAAAAAAGGGTGCACACTTATCGTGAATAGACTTTAGTTTGAATACTGAAAAAATACAAGAGAAGCTCACAGTACGTTTTTGGTCAAGTAGAAAAAATATTTTTTGTTTTCATTTTCATTTTCCATCTTCATTATCGAAAGATTTTGAAGTCTTAGAATCATCCGCTTAAGATTATCTTTGCAACGAGATATTTCTTTCAGTTATATCTTTTCTTTTTCAAGACCAATTTATTAAAACGTGGCCGAACTAGTATTTTGATGTTTTTACGGCTTGGTCTAATCTAGGTGCCTGTAAATCCAGGGAGTGTTAAATCTAGGATTAGCTTAACGAGTTCTTAGCTGCGTACTAAATTTGAACTGACAAAGTGACAAAGTACGCATGCGCTGGCTTCTTTTGGAATACAGATAGAAAACCAGAAAACAAACCAGAAACATCAAAATAGGGGAAGCATTTCGACCATTCCATTTCACATCCATACAGGGGGGGACCAATAATTCCAGAGGGTAATCTGAAAATAAAATTTTCAGGGGATGTGTTTTCATTTTTTCAAGCGGGCAAAAGTTATTCTAAAGTTTTTAAGGGGTAAAACACTGATTTTATTTTGTCCACCCCCCGCTTTAAGCTATGAAAAGAATATTTTCAAGGGTATTTTTGAAAATTTTGTCATATTCCGGGGGGTTATCCACACATTTTTAATAATTTATTTTTTGACTTGAAAAGGTTTGTCTATCCCTCCCTCTCCCGTTTGGTTTTTTAATGGAACCGCCCACATAAAATCTCCATCCGGGCTATGGTACATGTTTTTTTTTTATAAGCAAGTGTATGTCCCTTGGTCAGGCTCGTGTATGCTTAAGTTCTCAAAGCATCCAGGCATAGTTTATGCTTATTATATGCTTAAGAATCATGCTAATGATTCACCCCGAGCCAAGTTTTTAAATAAATTTTAGAAATTTTGTAAAAATTTGTTCAGATTTTGGGAGCAGTGGAATGTAAGCGAGCCGTGGAATGTCTTATTTTTTACTTGACCTCTACCAAACCTTTTTAAACAGATAAAAATGACCACATCATGTACCACATGTAAAAATAACAAGAAAAAGTAGCTTAGTGTTTAATGTAGCCTGGAGATCCATGCTATGATTTCTTATTTCATATACTGATGATGAAATATATAACATGGTTAGGGCTGACAGTTTGAATTTCCCAGATCCTAATGACGGTTGAAAACACAGCCAATTCTGTTATTCTTTCACTGGTTACACTTTCTTAGAGAATGTTAATGTTAATGTTTATATTCTTTAAAGTCGAAAAAAAGTGTACAAATCTGTACTAGCTTTAAAGCTAATAGAGTTCGACTGAGAAAGAAACGAAAGTTCCGAAATTTGATTTTTATTTTAGTAAGTAGAGGAGTAAACTCGAGTTTCCCAGTGTAAACCTTTTGAGGCAGCTCGTACCCGTCCTGTAGCAGGGCATGCTTGCTCATGGCCACACCTGATGCCAGACTTTGGTCTTCATCTATCCGCACTCCGTTAATTTCTCAACTTTTTTTATGTTCACTTACCGGCTTTCTCTATACTCATTTGTATTTTTGTCGGTTGTCAATTATCTATTTGTCGGTTTGGTATTTTTGTTTTTTTTTCTTGTCACGTTGAGTTGGTGATATGATATCTTCTGTGGTTTGAATTTTTTTGACTTTTAGCTTAACGTGCCTTGTTTCTGGATTTTAATTAGCTTTTCAGATATATATTATAAATATACAGGATTCAGAAACGGCCTTAAAAATGGTTTTCGTAGGGCACCCCTTAGATCATGGCAAAAATGACGTTATGAACTTTAAAAAGACGTTAATAATATGTTGCATAACCCCCTTTTACAAAAAGTGCTTAGTTTTAATGGGTAATTAACCTTTTTGTTTCGAAATTTTTTCATACTGTCCGCAAAAAAATATATTGTTTTAAATTTTTCGGAAAAAATTTGTAAATTGGTGCATCAAAAATTATGACTGTTTTTCTGTGAAAAATTGGGATGAAAACTTGGTCAAAAAGCATTATTTTTAAGATTTTGAGACAAATAAGCTTTTAGAAAAAAATTTCCTAAAATTTCTTTTTAGTTCGGTAAAAAATACACCATCTAACCGCAAAGGTTTTTCAAAATGTTTTTTCTTCGCCGAAAATAAGCTCTTCAAAGTTTAAATACTATTCTTCGCAAAAGTCTTCATTTTCTTCTTCATTAAATTTTTTAATTGCGGACCTCAATTCACGTATCCACGCAAAATCTTTTGCCAATTCACGTATTCACGCGCGAAAAAAACCATTTTCACGTTCACGCGCTGATTTTGCTTTTAATTCTTTTGTTAAACGATTGTGACCATATTGACCTTTTTAAGGCCAACATAAAGTTTTCTACAGTTTTTTGACCTTATTCTCGACAGCGTCGACCTTTTAGGACCTCTTACAATTATTGGAGCTTTCATAGGGCAATGTTTAAGGTCTGTCTATCACGTCTATCACGCCAAAGTTACAAAGAACTACTTCTCTGGCGTACGGTGGTATAAACCCTGCCTGAATTTGCTTTTTAAGGGAGGTAAGTGCAAAGTTAAGCCTTAGCTTTAAAAGGTTCCCCCCCCCCCCGAATTTTCTTCGTCGCAGGCCCTAAATATGTTTTATTTTGAGAATAAATTTAATTCGAGGTTTGGCCCAAATTCATGGTCTGGAAAGTCGCGAGCTTCAAAGAGGTGGTACAACGCAGAGGACGAAAACTCCAAAGTTTGACCCCCTGTCTCATTGAAGAAAAGCTGTGGAAAGGAAAAAGTGAGCGAAGCGAGCGCGAAAATTTTTTGACAACTTTCACTCTTTCATTGCTGAGAAAGCGGCCTTAACACACTATTGTTACCCTGATATGCATTGTTTGGTCAAACAATTCATTCAGAATCTTTGATTATTTTCAACACGGACCATTTACTGGTACAAATCGGGTACGGCGAGTGACGTACCTGTCTTACACGGTGCGGCGTCACAAGAGTTTTTTTCTGAATGTTCGATGATGCAATCATATAAAATTGTTTAGAACTATCTACCTACTTTTGTAAATTATCGAAGAATGAAATACCCTTCCACTGTCTCCAAGTTCATGCGGTATCATTTTGTGTAGTAACAATATAAGCGATTACAGAAAGAAAGACGACCATCATTAGTGCCGACGAAGAAAATTTTCTCATTCAGACTTTTTTGTTTTGGCTCAAAACACTCTCGCTGGATATGCAATATTTGCATCACAAAATGCGCCCTTAGAAAAATAAGGAAAAAACGTTGTTACTAAAAGTGGTAACGGTAGGTAACGATAGGTAACGACAAGTAACGGTAGGTAACGACAGGTAACGATGAAGTAACGGTCGGTAACGATGAAGTAACGCAAGTAACGAGGGGTAACGAAAAAGTAACGAAGTAACAATGGGGAAAAAGCTGAAAATGGTTGCCCTGAGGTGTCGAACTATTAAAATTTGTAAATTTCTGCGCCAGAGCTAATGGTTCCGGTGATTTTGGGAGAACCTAACGACTCTGGTTAATCTATTCAAGAATTTTGGAAATCTGATGATTGTACAGCAGGATCTGATCGTTCTGGTGAATATGACTGTGGAGATAATAAATCCAATCGTTTTTATTGTAAATTGGTGTTTGTGAATAAACTGAAAGATTTAACGGCTTTGGTGAATCAATGGTGTTGGTCAATGCAATGAAGAAATAAATGGTGCTGGCCAATGTAATGACGGAATCAATGGTGCTAGTCAATGCAATGATGGAATCAATGGTGCTGGCCAATTCAATGATGGAATCAATGATGCTGGTCAATACAATGATGGAGTCAATGGTGATGGTCAATGCAATGCAATGGTGGAATCAATGGTGATGGTCAACACAATGCTGGAATCAATGATGCTGGTCAATGCAATGATGGAATCAATGGTGCTGGTCAATGCAATGATGGAATCAATGGTGCTGGTCAATGAAATGATTGAATCAATGGTTCTGGTCAATGCAATGATGGAATCAACCGGAAGTCAATACCCCTTGAATTAAAAGTTATGGATTGTATTCTTATAAAGATGATGCTTATAAGAAAAATAAATATCCAATTTTTTTTATTGTGAGCATGTTTACATGTTATTGAGAAATGTATTTTTACGATGGTATGAAAAGTATATTCCCCTAATTGCTAATCATTAATTAAGATAAAAGATCTTTAACATTTGTGTATGTTTTATAAGTTCAAGAAGCAAATAAGCGTCGAAGGAATTTCATGCCTATGTAATCATCATTAGGTAAACAGCTTATTTTAAAGATTACCTGATAACGAGGTATGATACTACAACCATGACAAGTAATTGATATCGGGAAAGGTGTATTTCTACAAAAATATGGAAACATTTCGGGTTAGCTTTGAGTTTGCAAAGAAATCAAAAAAAAAAATTAATTGTCAAATAACCAGAGTTTATGATCTTATCCTTTTTTATAGCTTCATGATGGGTTATTTCATGGTTGCACTAACCACTTGGTAAAAAACATATTTACTGGATCACCTTCCAAACAACATAGCTTTGATGGATTCTTTAAAATCTCTCAACATTAAAATGCATATCCACGCATTTGTAATACTGTTGATAGCCAATAGCAAGAGTCTGACACAAGAAACTACAAAGACAAACAAACAGTCACTACCATACACAAACGTAGAAATATCTAATAAAATGATTCCTGGTATTGACGTTACCAAGACTGTAATTAAAATTATGACGTAAACGCGTGTTATTTTTCGTTCTGCTTTTAAACGATTCGCAATAACTTCTTGTGAGACTGTTAATGATTCTTGCATTTTCTCCGTAAATTCAGTGTTATGTGTTCGAAGAACACTCTTGACAAGAAAATAAACTGTTGTCATAATGATACCAATCACTATTGGACAAACGTTCATGTATATTGTATTTGCAAGTTCATCTTTTAACAAGAAAACTAACGGTAAAGTTCCAATGATTGCTAACAACCAAATGGTCAATGTATATTTGAAACCACGAGACCAACTCACGTTTTGTCGATATTTGATTGGGTGAACGATTGCTTTGTACCGGTCTATAGATAAAGCACACATGCTAAACCCAACTGCTAATTGAATTGTGTTCGGTAGAAAAATCCCCAATGCAATTGTCACCGTTTCATTTGCTTGGTGATAGTAGTCATAATTAAAGTACACTAGCAACGGTAATGCAACAGCACCATCAAGAAAATCACACACACTTAAATTAACAACTAGATAATTAAAAGTTGTTCGTAATCTCTTCAATGGATCTTTAACCATAACAACCAAAATTAATAGATTGGATATAGCAGCCATCAAACCAACAATCCCATAGACGATACATATAACGAGGAATAAATTAGTACTGATTTTTAAATGAGTGCAGTCCGCCATTTTTCTAAAAAAAATTTAACAGAATAGTGTTTTCCGAAAGTCAACATAAGATAACACAACAGTTTTTTTTCTTGTCATTGATGTAATATGATATTTACCTATTTTTTGAAAATAAAAACAAATGAGAGAGACAGATATATAACTAATGTTAATATATACATTGGAGACCCGTGATGGAGTGTTATTAACCCTATTCCTGCCTGGTCATAGTTTCTAACCTTTATGTCAACCCTAATGTTCTCTAACCTTCGTCCCCCAATATTTCAGACTCGTTTTAACAAAGTGATTTTCAGTGTTAAGTATACTTGAAAAATACCCTACAACTGAAATACTTATTTCTTGAAAGTGGATGTTCAATAAATGATGGGTTTGCTATAAAACAACTCTTTGTCACAACGCAACCTTATCATATCATAATAAGAATGTTTATATACTTATTTTAATACATAATATGTGAAACCATGTGGCTCCTATCAAAAGAAGCATGCAGGAGGGCATGAAATAAATTTAAGAACACTATAAAGAATAAATAGCAAAGTTATATATAATTTGCATGTGTGAGTCAGTGGGAAAACAAAACTTGTCTCTTTTTGGTTTTTTCTTAATTACTCACCGAAAAATTTATGTATTAACACTCTGAAATTTTGTTTTACTAAAACCTCAAAAACTTCAAATGCTAGATTACGAGTTATGGTCATATCCTAAAACAAAAACACTCATTTAGAATCAATCAATTTTAGTGAAATTGTTGCAGTCTTAACTACCGTATGAGTACCCCGGGCGGCTCGTTTAATTTTGGGACCTTAATGAGGCGGTCTTTTGAGGGAGGCACACTTTAAGTATTTTGTAAAGACTTGTCCTTTGATTAAACAATAACAACGATGATATATATGCAGTAACTAACGGGAAGATGACCACAATGACCAGCACCATTGATTCCATCATTGCCTTGACCAGCATCATTGATTCCATCATTGCATTGACCAGCACCATTGATTCCATCATTACATTGACCAGCATCATTTACTCCATCATTGTATTGACCAGAACCATTGATTCCATCATTGCATTGACCAGCACCATTGATTCCATCATTGCATTGACCATCACCATTGACTCCATCATTGTATTGAACAGCACCATTGATTCCATAATTGCATTGACCAGCACCATTGTTTCCATCATTACATTGACCAGCACCATTAATTCCATCATTGCATTGACCATCATCATTGATTCCATCATTGCATTGACCAGCACTATTGATTCCATCATTGCATTGACCAGCACCATTGATTCCATCATTGCATTGACCAGCACCATTGATTCCATCATTGCATTGACCAGCACCATTGATTCCATCATTGCATTGACCAGCATCATTGACTCTATCATTGTATTGACCAGAACCATTGATTCCATCATTGCATTGACCAGCACCATTGATTCCATCATTGCATTGACCATCACCATTGACTCCGTCATTGTATTGAACAGCACCATTGATTCCATAATTGCATTGACCAGCACCATTGTTTCCATCATTACATTGACCAGCACCATTAATTCCATCATTGCATTGACCAGCATCATTGATTCCATCATTGCATTGACCAGCACCATTGATTCCATCATTGCATTGACCAGTACCATTGATTCCATCATTGCATTGACCAGCACCATTGATTCCATCATTGCATTGACCAGCACCATTGATTCCATCATTGCATTGACCATCACCATTGATTCCATCATTGCATTGACCAGCACCATTGATTCCATCATTGTATTGACCAGCACCATTGATTCCATCATTGTATTGACCAGCACCATTGTTTTCATCACTGCATTGACCATCACTACTGATTCCATCATTATATTGACCAGCAACATTTATTTCATCATTGCATTGACCAACACCATTGATTCACCAAAGCCGTCAAATCTTTCAGTTTATTCACAAACACCAATTTACAATAAAAACGATTGGATTTATTATCTCCACAGTCATATTCACCAGAACGATCAGATCCTGCTGTACAATCATCAAATTTCCAAAATTCTTGAATAGATTAACCAGAGTCGGTAGGTTCTCCCAAAATCACTGGAACCATTAGCTCTGGCGCAGAAATTTACAAATTTTGATAGTTCGACACCTCAGGGCCACCATTTTCAGTTTTTTCCCCATCGTTACTTCGTTACTTTTTCGTTACCCCTCGTTACTTGCGTTACTTCATCGTTACCGACCGTTACTTCATCGTTACCTGTCGTTACCTACCGTTACTTGTCGTTACCTATCGTTACCTATCGTTACCTACCGTTACCACTTTTAGTAACAACGGGAAAAAATATTTGTTTCTGTTTCAATTTTTGATTATTTTGAATAACTTTACAATGGCAATAGGTCAATATGACATCAAGGATTATGCGAGCGAAGCGAGCAAGAAAATTTTACATATTTAGGTTAATTCAGTTTTGTTTTAGACAATAATTTGCTTTTCACGTTCACGCTCAAAATCTCGATTCACTAATTCACGCTGGTAAAATCTTATTTTCACGTTCACGCGGATATCTCAATTCACGTATTCACGCGTTGAAAAAGTCCAATTCACGTATTCACGACAGAAAAAAGGGTCATTCACGCGTCACGCCAGCCCCTGGGGGAGCCCCATTGCGATTCTTAAATTTTCACTCTCAAGGATAGTTGGCCTAACAGAAAATGTATAACATGCCAAAGTTTTTCTAGCTACATCATTTTTGTACGTGGCAAATTTAAAAATTCACTATGGTCAGAGCCCTTAAGTTTCGACCACTAAAAATATCGATAATTTTCAATATTTAAACCAATATATCGATTAACTAAAAATCGATTCACTCGAAAACTGAAGGAGATTCGAAGGGCAAAATTTCTTTGTAAATTCTACACCCCTATTAGGGGCATAATATCAAAAATTTGCCCTGATCTAAGGGGTACCCTACGAAGTGACACAATTCACTAACTCGGCCGCTGGTCTAGGACGGGTCTCCTGTCTACGACCTATGTATTTGTGCAAAACAAAAAGAACACAGCAGTTTTAATGATCCCATACAGTTATTAATCGTTTGGAGAAAAGAAGAGAGAATTCTTTTAGTTAGTTGCTGTTGTCATGACAGCAGATTTCAATCAGATCAATAATAAAACATGACGATATAACACTTCTTTTATAAGAACATCAAAATTTTTGGAAGCCTTCGGATGTTCTTAACTTTTCGGGTTTTTAGCCTAAAAATGTTCGTAATATGTTCTTATTTTCACCATTTTCTTGAGTATTTGGCCCAGCGCTAGCGATAGGGCCTTTCATTTGCAACTTTCCGTCCTTCCGCTGTCTGTCCGTCCGTTTTGGTAGAAACGGCGCTTGAAACCATAGTAACACACTTTTTAATTTTGCTGTTTGGAGAGGGAAAAGGTTGCTAAAGTCGGATACTGGCTATAAAAGATATATTTTCTGATTTCGCGCTCCTTCAAAAACAAATTTCAAAACAAAACATGATGGCGGTCGAAGCGAGGAGGTTGATTCATACTTTCTTGAACATTTTCTTTGCTTTAGTGGTCAAGAGACTTTCAAACCAAAGATATTTTGTAATGATTTTCTTTTATAAACCTTTTTCAACATTCTGCCATATCTTATAGTCTTTGCTCAAGTTTTCATAAAGTTTTATGAGTGAAAATTCTACCTTAAATCACTTTTATTTTTAGTTTATTGCTTTCGAAAAGACTTTATTTTTAGGAAATAATGGCTTCTGATATAGAAATAAATAAACTGAAAAATGCAGCTCATGTGTAAATTTGAATAAGATTGGAACTTTTTCCTTGATGCTACACAAGAAAACAGTCACTTCTGGATCTGTCGCTAACAACGGTCAGTGGCTGGTGGGACGTGGTATGATTTTCAAACTCAACACATGATTATTAAAAGTAAACTGATTCTGGAATTTGGTAATGGACACTAAAATGGAGCTCATGTGTAAATTGGAACAAGATTGGTACTTTTTCCATGAGGCTACGCGTGAAAATGGTTATTTCTGGATCTGTCTCGTTTGACGATTGGTGCGGTGGCTTGATTTTTCAAACTCGACACAGAATTATTTCAAATCTGATTATTGGAATATGTTAGCAGAGACTAAACTACAGCTCATGTGTAAACTTTAACAAGATTGGGACTTATTTCATGATTCTACACATTAAATAAAATGGTCAATTCTGGATCTGTCGCATTAAACAGTCGGTGGCTTGATTTTTCAAACGCGACTCACATACCGTCAACCGTCTCTAACTTGGGACGATTGGTCGAAACATGGGACTGTTGCATATCTGGTCTGTATTTTCACTTACTGTAAAATCGAAAGAGAAATCGTGTACCTATTTTTAAATACGCCTATTTCCTTAACTCAAATCAAATGACTTTGGAAGTTCGGTGAAATGGTGGCCGAATTGCCATCCCATGTTTTTTCAGATAGTCCCAAGTTGGAGCAGTTGATGGTAATTATTCAAAGTATATAAACTGATTCTGGAATCTGTTAATGGCACTAAAATGCAGCTCATGGGTAAATTCAAACTAGATTGAACATTTCTCATGGTTGCAAGGCATGAACAGTGAAAATGGTCTCTGGATCTTCGCATTAACTGTTAACTCACATTAACCACATGAATTTTATTAGCTTGGATATGCAGACCGTAAAAACTATTTTACCGTCTAGTTCTTTAAAGATCATTTTTCTTGTTTACAGTCTGGTCCAACTAACATTTCTGCAGGGATATTTCTCCCTGCATATGTGAGTGCACCTAATTCGTTAAAAAGCGCCCACTCACTAAGCAGAATATTCGGGGGATTTTTTTATATTTTTCTATGGGCGCGCATAATTTATGGAAAAAGCTGACCTTGTGAAAAAAGATGAACAAATGAAAATGAAAACACAGGTTCATTTCTAAACAAAATGGAAAGGAGCCTTTTTAAAATGTGGCCTGATGTGGCTGATGTTTTGATGTAGTTTAAAGTAGTTTTGAAAGTTTTTTGAGTTTGTAAAAGAGGTTATATGGTAAGTTAATTATGTGTGTCTGCCTGGGTTTTGATAGTCTGTCAACAAGGGTTCACTCACAGGCAGTATCAAACAAACTGTACCCGACATTTTTAGTTACATCAGATAAGATTTTTTTTTCTGAAATTTTGAGTCTGGATACACAGGCTAGAATTTTATTGGAAAGTTGAACCTGCGCCTGTGTAGGCCCGGTTGGTAGGAGACCATTCAATAAATTTCAAGCGTCTAACCAATGAGAAGTACCGCGGTGATTTTGAAATTTTTTTTCCTGTCTTCACTTTGATCCATGTCAACGGGGTCATGCATTTGCTGTTTTGCACGCTCGTTTTCAACACGTTACTTTTCGCTGGGCCTTCACGCCCAACGGGCTTCTTGTTTTGTCCATTTCAGGTGAGTTTTAGAGCTCACAAAGCCTTAAAATGTTTCTAACTTGTTTTTAAGATTTTGTTCAATGAAGCCTTTTACTTTTATAAAGTCTGTTCTTACTTTTAAAATAAACGTGTAACACGAAATTGTTAAATGTTGTTTGGATGAAAATATGATTCTCTTGAGAAGACATTACGTTTTATGATGGTTGTGTTTTATTTTAGATAAGATAGAGGAGTGAGAGAGTAATGAGAGAGTGTTTTTCTGAAACAAGAGTGTATTGGTGTGACTGCTTGTGTACTATAATCTTGTGATATCTTGTTCGAGTTCAAATGGCGACGAAGAAGAAAGATTCAGAATTAGTGACCGGGAATACTTTCATGAATAAACCTACGCGAGTATTCACAAAAGAAGAGAAATTTACCTGGGGTGTTGATACCTTCTTTAAAGATCAAAAGACTTCGAAAGGAACCGAAATATGGCGAGAGAGTCCTTTTCATTCTTACGAAGAATGGTATGCTGAAATCAGTTCTCTTTTGAGAGACAAAAAGCAAGAAAACATTGTATTAAATGGAGAAACAAAATACGTTTTTATCAAGAAGAAGTTTAATGAATGCCATGACACCCTTGGCTTTGTAATCGAGAAAGAAGTTAGCAAAGAGACTTTAAAGCTTTTTCCCAACAAAACACAAAAAGAAAAAGAGCATGAAATTTGGGTGAAGGGTTTAATAGAAAGAGCTACACATGACGCAAATTTTCTTCTTCTTCATCCGAACCAATCAGATGCTCACATGCAGCTTAGAGAATCGGCTAAACGTGATTTAAAATACGATTGGTTTTTTGTTCCCGAAGTTACTGATGACTTTTATTTTGGCGATAAAAAAAGTGCTATTGTTTTGGTTATTTTAAACACGACTTGATAAATTGTAATCATGATTAACGGTCAGAGAAAGGTCTCATTCCGAAGAGTTAAAAAATCAGACTTCTGCATTAACACGCATGCGTAATTTGTCGGTCTTTTAGACCACATGTAGTTAATTCCCGTGATAAGCAATTAGGAATGAATCGGTAAGGGTGGTCCAGTCACTATTCGGTCGGGGTTGTGGATGGCCAAAAGTTGACTTTTTTTATTCTTCCTTTTTGACCTTTTTGATATTTTTGATTATTTCGATCTTATCACTTAGGGGGGGGGGGGGGTTTCATGGTTGGCGGAGGAGCGGAATCGGCCCTTTTTTCGGACGGAGTGGCGGAATTTGGCGAAAATTTAGACGGAATTACGGAAATTGGGTTCTCTGACGGAGACGGAAAATTAGACAATTTTAGTGCGGAAAAACGGAATTAAGCAAAAAAATTTGCGGAATTTCGGAATTGCTAAAAGATATTCAAAATTTGCGGAATTTTCGACAAAAATACTGAATTTCAAAGGAATTTTCGGTGACGGAATTTTGGTTCAATTTAAGACGGTTTGACGGAAATTGGAGAAAAAATTGGCGGAATTGCGGAATCGGGTACCCCGTGAAACTCCCCCCCTTAGGGTCAGGGTTGGAGCTCGAAACATTGCGTTATTATTTAGATGATCTGTAACGTGTAGAAGAGGCTTTCTGGGGGAAATTGTATACACGCTTTTTCTTTTATAAGAATACACTTTATAAGAATGTCCATGATGAAAATGGCCAAAAAATTAAGAATATGGTAAGAATATCACCATCATGAAATTTAGCAACCGAACCTAAGAATGCCATTTTAAATGCATTTTAACCTGTAGATTGCCAATTTCGATCTTAACCTAAGAATACCGTAAGAATATTTTTGGATGATTTTCGCCAATAAGTTAAGAATATTCATGATGAAATGAAAAAACACCATTCTTATAAAAAAAAATAAAGCGTGTACTCTTCGGAATAGGACCAGTCTTCCCCTCTTAATAAAGTATTGCCGTAGTCTAGAAGTCAATCTCATGCACGCTTTTTTTTATATAAGAATGGTGTAAATCCATCTCATCATGGATATTCTTAACTTTTTTGGGAAAATCTATTCTTACCGCATTCTTAGGTTAGGATCCTAATTCAGATTAGATTTAACATTTAGTACACACGTCTCAAGCATAAAATGCCCGGGGGGGGGGGGTACTTAGGCAAAATGGGTGCCGGGTATGTGTGAGCCATAAGGGTACCTTTTCTCATTCCTCAAAAGTCTCTCAAAGGGGTACATTTTCAAAAGTTAGTCTCTGAAAGGGTCCCAAAATCACGAAAATCAAAAATTTCTCTCTCAAAGGGTCACGATTTCCAAAAATTTTGACCAAAATTTGGTGACAATCAAACCAAAATTTGGAAAAAATGGACCAAAATTTAGGAAAAAGTCTCTCAAAGGGTCCCAAAATCACCAAAATTTTGTCTCTCAAAGGGTCGATTTTCGATTTTCGGCTCGGACATACCCGTCACCTCGCAAACCTAGTACCCCCCCCCCCCGGGATAAAATGGCACTTTTGTGAGGCTTTTTTGTGAAAGGAGTGAGCCTAACTTAGGGATAATTGACAATTTATAATTGAAAATGCTCTAAAAATGGCATTCTTTAGTAGCGAAATTCCATGATGGTGATATTCTTAGCATATTCTTAGTTGTTTGGCCATTTTCATCATGGACATTCTTATAAAGTGTATTCTATCTTATAAACAAAAAAGCGTGTATAACTTCATTGATCATAACCTTATTTGTAACACTTCTATGCACATTTTACCTTTTATATGAAGTTATAGTCCGTCAATTTGTATTTGAATAATCGTTAATGGTCTTAATGGGGCCTGGAATTCACGTCATAATTTCTTTGAGGAAAACTTCGAGGCACGAAAAAAACGCGAGTTAAAATTTATCAAATAACTCGATGAGTTAAAGGCACGAAAAAAAACCCAGTTGAAAATACCAAATAACTCGAAAAGTTAAAAGCTCAAAAAAGAACTCTGACTTATCATTTTTATGATGATTTCATAATGACGTCACAAAACTGAAATTATGACGCCATATGCAAAATAACTCGGAAATAAATAACTCGGGAATAACTAACTCGGGAATTCCAGGTCCCATCGTTAATCTTCTTCAAGTGCAAAACTTTTCTTTCAACTATCAAAAACAATGAAAAAGGAGTATTTGAAAAATACACGTTTATTTATAAGAACAAATTATAGGAACATATGCTTCATTGTCCAAAATGTTAAGAACAAGTTAAAAGCATTAGGCTTTGTGGAATCAAAAACACCCAATTTCTTAGGAAAATGGTCAAAAAATATTCACAAAATAGTCAAAATAAGAACATGTTAAGAATATTTTTAGGCTTAAAACTAAAAAAGTTAAGAACATCCGAAGGTTTCAAAAATTTTGGATGTTCTTATAAAAAAAACGTGTAACATCGATGAAAAAAAGCACTATTCATATTATAATGAACGCACTAGGTATAACCTGGGCAATTTTGTATCAAATTTATTTAAATTTTGCTGTCTTGAATACTGGTTTAAAATTTCAAGAACATATACGATTAATTCTTTTTGAATAACCCTCTACCTGATCGTTCTAATAGCCAGGTTTATCTGATTTAGTTCCCAGCTGGCACACAACGTTGTTTCAACGTTTTTCTAAGATTCACAACGTTCATATAACGTTAGATAAACGTTGAAACAACATTGTGTGCCAGCTGGGGTTATGTCTCCATAATTTGATCACCAAAGGGGACCTAGACTAGAGTCTACTTCTGGCTGAACTTTGCTTTTTGATAATCTTTTATGACGCTGAGTCCAGTGAAGTAGACTAGGAGCATTTGACGAGGTCGCCATTTTGGAAAAAAAAATTTGAAATTCAAATAACAAAATAGCTACTCGAAGTTGAAAAATATAGTTACGAATGAGAAACAAACATCAATAACGGATTTTGAATCACTTATTTTCAAATAAATACATTGCTTCATTCTTTTTTTACCTGGCAAAAACAACGAAAATCTGGCGGACTGTTTTACAGTCCGCCTAGGCAAAAGCATATTACCATATACTACCGGGCCACTTAATCGCGCCATCCAGTCTATAAAAAAGCTTTAAGTGGAACCCGGGCTAAAGGGGACCAAAATTTTTCGAGTTAAGGAAAGTTTCGAGCATTCGATTTCTAAACGACGATATGTGCCGCCAAAAAATCGCCTTTCAAAATCGGACCCATACAGTGCAGCTCTTGAGCAGTGGAAAGGTACATTTTACCGAATGTGTAGTTTGATTAAATTTCTTGTTAGGCCGGTTGACGGATGGCTCGGTACCAATTTTCTAAAAACTTTAGATAAAATTTCTTGCACCATTATGTAACGGCCTATCAACTCTAAATTCTTTTTCTATTTATCTGCAAGATTTTACTCTGCATCCCTAAGTAAGTCTTCGACTGCAGTCAAAGGCGACCTAAAGGCTCTTTCGATAGCTATCTACCCAAAGGTAGGGGAGGGCGCCACTCTTTATCCTTGGATTTCTCCACTTACCCTTGATTCTCCTCTGAGCATCAAGCAGAGAGGCACCAAGTACCATTTTGAGAATCGTTGATGTGACCCGGCTGGGGATCGAACCCACAACCTTGAGCACCGTAGCCGGATGCTTTACCACTGCACTACAGTCGCAAGGTTTTACTCTGTATACCTACCTACCAACCCCTTTGCCAAAATTAAAATGATTAAAGATCATAGATCTATCGAAGTGTCTTGTAAATCGAAAGGGGTCAGGATCACTTTGTTTGTAATTCTTATACATATACACTAGGCCGGTCATTAGGCCGGTTGGGGAAAGGCTGGGTATACGCAAATTTTGCAAAAACTATACTGTACACTTTTAGATAAAACTTCTTACACCATATGCGGCTAATTCTGGTGCTTTCATATATGTCCGAACCAAAAGGATTCTGTGCAAATGATGGAAGAACCAACTAACCCTGTTCGTCAAACGGGCTACAGACTCTAAAGGCCGGTCTCCACTTGCGCGCGCTGCGATCGCACCTTTTGGTTTCAATCCTTTTTGCTTGGAATACAGATTACGTCATAAAAATGTAGCACGCGCTCGAAAAAAAGTTGAACAAAATTCGACCTTTTTTTCAACCGTTACGTCAGATCTAGTCAATGGATTTGCTTCACTTTCCTTTGACCAATAGCGTGGAAGCTTTGCTTGGAAAAGTGCGATCGAAGCGGGCGCAAGTAGAGATCAGCCTTAAGTTTTTTCTCTATTTATATACAAGGCTTTATTAACTCTGTACTTTTACCCACCCCATTGCCAATTTAAAATAATTAAAGATCGTGGATTGTCTTGTCATAACGTTTGCTAGCAATTGCGAAACGAGTAGGGTCTGGACAACCTCGTTTCCTTCGTATCCCTTCGTGTTCATTTCCTTCCTTTCCTTCTGCATTCCTTCCCTTCCCTTTCTATCCTTTCTTTTCCTTTCCTTTCCTTTCCTTTTTGATGCTTACTGATGGCGCTAGATAAATCTCTGGCGTCAATCAGTAAGGTAAATAAAGCCTAAATGAGTCTGGAATGCTTTGCAATTCTTATACATATAAACTAGTCTACAAGGTGTATCTTTAAAGCAAGAAGTTAAAAGTTATACCTTTAAGAGCAACTTTGAAAGAGCATTTCTTTTGGTTTCCAGCGATATCAGATGCTACATACTGCATTATCATCTCCTCGCCTGGATACCAAATCTCACCGGGTTTTCTTACCGGACCCATCACACGCCGGACACCTACGTTGTCCGAAAATTTCGGTTCCGCCCATGTGATGATCTCACTAAGGCGCCCGGTGTTTTGAATGATGTCTTTTGGACAATCGCTGACAGTTGGTGGGGTAGAATCTAACAGAAAAAAAAAATTGGAAAAGTACAATCATGGTCAAAATCTATTGAGAATTTAGCTTATTTCTTCGTTTTTCGAAATTCGGTGTTCGGGCGAGAAAGTCGATTTTGGGCCATCTCTTAAATTTAATCGTATATTTCAATTCGGGAAGGGTTTACAGACTTCCAGGCTATATTCTGAGGCCTATTGGACCATTTTTGAGCTTAAGTCTTAAGTCTAGTGTTAAAACTCAGAGTTAAAACTCTACCCTTCCAACCTAATTTAGAGCGCAAATCGTTTGTGGTTATAAGATTTCGTATGAATTTCCCTTTTTTCTCAATTATTACGACCATGAATGTAGACATAAAAAACCTTAGAGGAAGAGTTTTGTCGGAAAGACAATCCGGTTAATTTGGCGGATTTAGACGCTAAAATAAATTTCTGAATCTGGCAAATTAAATTCCTGCCAAATTCAAATTATTTTAATTATTTCCCACACTCGTTTTTTTTCAGGCTGTAACAAAACACTTTTTCCCAAAAACTATCCTTCATCCGCTAAATACACTTTTTCGACCGTAGTCGCGCGGTCAGGCGCGTGCCACTTTTATCCCACTAAACTAAAAATGCCCGCGCGGCAATTGGCGGCTACGGTCAAAAAGGTGAATTGAAATTTCCACTAAAATTTTTAGGTATTAAAATTATAAGCTTAAGTTTGTAGCTATTTACACTAAAACAACCTGGACCATTATCAACGAATCGTCAGCTCATTCATTTTCACTAAAACATTTTTTCCTCGTTTATAGAAAGTTAATATAAAGCCTTCGAACGATATCGAAAAGTTTTGTGTAAAACGAAAATGCGTTTTCAATTCAAATCAACTTTTTTTTGAGTTAGAAAAGTATTCTAAAATTGATGACAACTAAATATAAATATATGCTTCTCAGCTTTCAGAAGGGTTATTCAATATTCCCCGATTTCCCGAAAATCAGTTTTGAATTAGAAAAGCATTTTAAAATGGATGGCAACTAAATTATAAATATATGCTCCTCAGCTTTCAGAAGGGTTCAATATTCCCCGATTTCCCGAAAATCAGTTTTGAGTTAGAAAAGTATTCTAAAATGGATGACAACTAAATTATAAATATATGCTCCCCAGCTTTCAGAAGGGTTCAATATTCCCCGATTACCCGAAAATCAAATCCGATTCTCACCTTTAACATCAACGAAGTAAGAGCACGAGACTTGTTGACCATTCGCCATGGCAACATATGAAACCAATGTTTTCCCGAATCGGAATTTGTAATCCGGTCCAACATTATCGGGATACGAAGTAATCATTGATGAATTGACGTTAGACTGTGGTTGTTGGAACTTGGATCCCAGGCTAATTTGATTTGCGTTGTTTGGAAGAGTAACTTGGATATCAGTCGGGCAATTGACGTACGGAGGTTCGATAACTATGGAAAGAAAGTTTTTATTCAGTTTTTTAAATATACACTTTGTAAAATCATCTTTTTAAAGACACCCCCTTCTCACAGACCCACAGAGAATCCTTCCCACTGGAAAAATTGGCCAAAATATCGTCTCGGTGGACAATTATACTCCAATTTTTGCTCCCACTGAAAATGATCAAATAAACCAATCCTCACTGCAAAATATTACGCTATTTTTCCCATTCCCACTGAAATTCTGACTTGAAAACAAAAGAATTTAAATCCCCGGTCATAAAAATTATGGGAATATTAATCCCCATCAGTCCGTTATTTTTACCCCTACTGGCTGAAAATATATGTTTAAAGAAAGGATATCAACCGAAGTGCAAGTAGAATGTTCGGCGGCGGTGTGTAAGGTTGTAGTTTTAATCCCTGGCCAGGTTCAGCTTTTTCGGTTTTTATAGTCCCCGGCCGGGTCATATCTAAGACCTCATCATCACGTGAATGGTCCTAAAAAATTTCTGCTTGAAACAAAGGAAGCTGTTATATCATAGGTTACAAAATTATACCAGTGCAGTCAAAACATGTGATTACTCGATAAAGTTCACGTGATTTTATTCCCATGCTACTTGCTTTACAGCTTACAGCTGATAACTTTATTAGTATCAATAAATTCGAACCAATCAGAAATAAATGTCATGTAACAAGCACATAAAAATTTCGAGTAAAAGCGTGATTTGTCTTATTGCACTGTAACTTTGTAACATGAGATATTTTTATGACGTATTGTTTTGAAAAGCTCCCCTTCTGCAAAGAGGGACTCGTATCAGCCAACACCAGGGTATTCTCTGGCGTCAATCAATAACGAAAATAAAGCCTGGGATATACGGGGACAAGGTTGCGTTAAACGATGGCCTTTAAATTTATCGATAATATCAACACAGCTTACTTTTGATGGAGGATGAACTCGCATCAGCCAACACCAGGGTATTCTCTGGCGTCAATCAGTAACGTAAATAAAGCCTGGGATATACGGGGACAAGGTTGCGTTAAACGATGGTCTTTAAATTTATCGATAATATCAACACAGCTTACTTTTGATGGAGGGTGAACTCACATCAGCCAACACCAGGGTATTCTCTGGCGTCAATCAGTAACGTAAATAAAGCCTGGGATATACGGGGACAAGGTTGCGTTAAACGATGGCCTTTAAATTTATCGATAATATCAACACAGCTTACTTTTGATGGAGGGTGAACTCACATCAGCCAACACCAGGGTATTCTCTGGCGTCAATCAGTAACGTAAATAAAGCCTGGGATATACGGGGACAAGGTTGTGTTAAACGATGGCCTTTAAATTTATCGATAATATCAACACAGCTTACTTTTGATGGAGGGTGAGCTCGCATCAGCCAACACCAGGGTATTCTCTGGCGTCAATAAGTAATGTAAATAAAGCCTGGGATATACGGGGACGAGGTTGCGTTAAACGATGGCCTTTAAATTTATCGATAATATCAACACAGCTTACTTTTGATGGAGGGTAAACTCACATCAGCCAACACCAGGGTATTCTCTGGCGTCAATCAGTAACGTAAATAAAGCCTGGGATATACGGGGACAAGGTTGCGTTAAACGATGGCCTTTAAATTTATCGATAATATCAACACAGCTTACTTTTGATGGAGGGTGAGCTCGCATCAGCCAACAACCAGGGTATTCTCTGGCGTCAATAATAGTAATGTAAATAAAGCCTGGGATATACGGGGACGAGGTTTGCGTTAAACGATGGCCTTAAATTTATCGATAATATCAACACAGCTTACTTTTGATGGAGGGTGAACTCACATCAGCCAACACCAGGGTATTCTCTGGCGTCAATCAGTAACGTAAATAAAGCCTGGGATATACGGGGACGAGGTTGCGTTAAATGATGGCCATTAAATTTATCGATAATATCAACACAACTTGGAGGGTGAACTCGCATCAGCCAACACTAAGGGTATTCTCTGGCGTCAATAAGTATAACGAAAATAAAGCCTGGGATATACGGGGACGAGGTTGCGTTAAATGATGGCCATTAAATTTATCGATAATATCAACACAACTTGGAGGGTGAACTCGCATCAGCCAACACTAAGGGTATTCTCTGGCGTCAATCAGTAACGTAAATAAAGCCTGGGATATACGGGGACGAGGTTGCGTTAAATGATAGCCTTTAAATTTATCGATAATATCAACACAACTTGGAGGGTGAACTCGCATCAGCCAACACTAAGGGTATTCTCTGGCGTCAATCAGTAACGTAAATAAAGCCTGGGATATACGGGGACGAGGTTGCGTTAAATGATAGCCTTTAAATTTATCGATAATGAAGCGAGCTTCGTTGCCGCCTGTATTTCAAAATTTGTATGAAAAATCCGACAATATTCCGTCATAATTCTATTTCTTTGAATTATTTAGGTAAAAGGATTGACAGAGCTTGAACATTACTCGTAACGCACAAAAAAATTATTCTTGAATTTTTTCACAAGTTTGCAATATATTTCATCAACATTTTCAACTCTGAAATGCAGAGTTTCAACTGCGTGTATACTTTTGAATCCCTTTTGTCACTCCAATAATTTCTTTTATGACTTGAAAAAAATAGCTTGCCAAAGTTGAGAGCCTATGTTATAAGCATATCAAAATTAGAATGCAACACTCTCTAAAATTATTCGACACTTTTAAGTCAAAATTTAGAAATATTAGCCGGAGTTTTGACAAGCTGACGATGATTTTGCCTCTGTTATCTTTGTCATGATATAGATAAAAGACTTGAGAAAAGTAGAGCAACAGAGACTTTTGTGGAAGTTTTGACGTTGTTAGCAAGGTATTCACAAGTGGTATATCATCAAAATTTATTGTTTCATTTTATGCTTTTAACGTGGCGTCAACAAAGCTAGCAGCCCTTTCTACAAAAAAAACAAAGGAGATAGATGTCCAGTCGTTTATATGTTCATGATAATATCAACACAGCTTACTTTTCACACACTGCAATGGTCCATTGTTATTCGACCATGATTTATTAGCTTGGCAATATTTGGTTGGTGCACCTCTCAACCGGTATCCATGGCGACAATACGTCACACACCTTTGACCAAATTCGTTATAACCACGCTGATCGTCATGACAACGAGCGGGTACCAGACCTCCGTTGATTGGACGCTGAAGAGTTGGACATTTGACGGCTATAGAAAAATAATAGACAAGTTATTGCCTCATCCAGGTCCCTCCAGATTCTGTTTCAGTAGTAACGACGTGTCGTTATCAACCCAGCTGGCTAATGACGTTGTTTCAACATTTATCTAATGTTCAGAACGTCCATATAACGTTAGATGAACGTTAGAACGACGTTGTGTGCCAGCTGGGAATAGACGACCGGAGCTGAAGTCATGAGAATCGTGACTCTCCAAGGAAAATAGGACCTGTGGTGACGAATTGTAACAATACATTGAAAGTGTGGTGTTTTCTAATTAACCTTAGATTTTCGAACGCTCAAATTTCAAATCAGAGTTTTTTGAAAAGTGGTACCCTAATGGCGGCACTATTCAATAGCGGTGTAAATGCATCGAAAATATTAGGTCTACTTTCCCTCGAATACTTTTGATGATGTATCGCCGTTAGACGAGTTTTTAACACTGTAATGGCTTCTTTGCGGGTACCCCTTTAAAACAAACTTCGAAGATGGCAGACATAGCTTGGTCCGGGGATACATAAAGGTCAGCAGTAGCAACCTAGAAAACAGTAATGATTTCTACTTACGGTGGCAATTCGGTGTACCATGATCCCATGTACCGTCAATGCGACACGATAATGTTTGTGCACCCACATTGGTTTTTAATTCGAATCCTTTAGAACATTCGAATTTACACGTGCTTCCAACTGCAATGTTTTCATATTTCTTTGAACACGTGGCTGGAGTCACGTGACCATGATATGGGGCTTCGAGGACTGGACAAAAGAGCTCTAAAAACACAAAAGAAATATTTTCAAAAATTATTAACTGGGTAGAAATCAAACTTGGTCAGTAACAACTTTATTATTTGTATTATACTGAAAAATTAGAACTTGAAAATAAGTTGAAAATTCCCAAACATCCTGAACACTAGTCTATTCGATAAAAATTTAGCAAACTTCCTCAATAGAAAAATTTAACAAAATTTCAAATTTTGAAAAAATTTATATATTTTTACTTACCCTCACAAGCTTTACCATCTTTTCGGAGACGGAATCCAACCTTACACGAACAATAATGGCCACCTTGGTAGTCATGGCAATTGTGATCACATCCACCATTATTAGACAAACATTCATTGATGTCTTGGGAAAGAAAGTGAAAATAAAATCTTCTCGGCTACCCTTTTTTTAATATGAACAGTTATATAAGAACAATGAGGCTCAAAATTGCCAAAAAATCCTGAGCTTTGAATTACTAAATTTCAAGCAATTTAGGGTGGACAAAGTAGTAAAATTGGGTATAAAGCCTAAATAACTCAATTACATCCTATAAATAAGAAAAGGATAAGAACAATTTTAGTCTCAAAGTACCAAAAAATAAGAACAGCTGAGCCTCAGCAAAATTTTACTTTTTCTTATAAAAGATTTCAGCCAAAATCTTTTTGGTGCTTTGTCACACCTTTGAGTATGTCATGATCTAACTAGGTGTAAAATGATTCCCTTTAACGCAGCAGCGTAGACAGGAGGGGCGCAAAATCTGCTCTCCTTCACAGATTTTGCGCCCCCCCCCCTTGTCTACGATACTGTCCTATTGCAATGTAGTGATGATACTTTTCGCGGATTGTCTTGAAAAACCTGTATTCTGCGGGACATTACATCTAAAGAACTCCTTGGAGCCCAATAATGGGCTTTTCCAGAAAAAGTCTGTGCCTATTGAGGATATCGGATATCCAGGGGGGGTTAAGCATATTTTTAAGACTGGATATCCAGGGGGTCTTTACTAATAAAGTAAGTTATCCAGGGGTTAAATATTTACAAAGCGGATATCCAGAGGGTAAAGTGTCTTTTCTAGTAAAAAGTACGATATCCAGGGGTAAGCATCTTTTTAAGAGAGGATATCTAGAGGGTTGAGCATATTTTTAAGACTGGATATCCAGGGGGGTCTATACTAACAAAGTAGGATATCCAGGGGGTTCGATACTTCGAAAAATCAATATCCTCAACAGTGGGGGTAATTTTTTTTCTGGAAAAAGCAAATTTAAGTTAATTATAACATTCACCTTGGCAACCATAAGGATTGTTTGGTTTTCGTTCAAAGCCTTTTCTACACGTGCACATGTATCCGCCAAGAGTGTTATTACACATCTGTTCACAACCTCCATTCCCTGATCCGCACTCGTTCAAATCTGTAAAATATAAAGAGAGCCTTATTATTGAATGGATTATAAATAGACATAGCTTGCACTAAAATGCTGTTGTTTTAATAGACCGCGCACTCGTTCAAATCAGTAAAATGTAAAGAGAGCCTTGTTATTGAATGGATTATAACTGCAAGGACTTATTATACACTGGATATACAAGTAACAGATTTTTGCCGATTTCTCGTGTACTAGCTATGTCCGCAGTAATGATGTTATTGTTCACTCTCCTTCCCTCGTTAAATGATTTTTCGAAGCATTTTTATTGCATTTCTTATCGAAAATCACTCATCCAATTCCCAAAAGAGACTTAAAACTTTCCTGTGAGAGTTAGATTCTTCCACTTAATTGATAATTATAAGTCGTTATGACGTTTCAAGCTGTGAGAAAGATGCAAAAGACGTGTTGTGTATAAGAAATCTAATGTTGACACCGGAAATTTTCAAACTTCAACCTCACAAAAACCACCTTGCCACCACGTGCCTCCAAAGGATTTTCATACCACAGTGGAGCCAAGACACTCAAGTCTTGTGTATGTTAATTTCAGCTCTTCTGGGGACAGTCTTGGAAAGATATTTTCAATTGAAAATTTTGTGTCACTATAAGCATTTTGTCTGAATTTCTTGTCTAATGATGATTTCCTCACATTAGATTTTACAAATGTATCCGGCTTGGAATGCTTGCCTTACTCTCAAACTTTTTTTCTGAAAATGTACAAAAAGAAAGAGCTAGAGAACTTTTTAAAAATAAGACTGATAAACATTTTTAAAAATCAGACATCTTCGAGCCGCCATGACAGTTGTCCTTTGCGGACAAAGCTAGAACATCAATTGTTTTCTGAAACAAAGGAAATACAATGATCGCTCTCCATCGTTTTATGAGTCGTTTATCCAGTGTATAATAAATCTTTGATAACTGGACATAGCTTGAACTAAAATGCTGTTGTTTAAATAGCCTCTCAAAAATAAATATGCTCATATTGTCATCTCTTGTTTACTTTGTATAACAACCGTTTATCAAGAAGTCATTGATTTGTTTCTTTTAAAATATAGATGCTTATAAGAAATAGTTCAATTTTGTAAAATGTAAATAAAGTCTCATTTAAGGGACTACAATTACAACAAAGGTAAAGTCTGTCTCAATTTAGCAGTTTTGGTTTCAATGAAAAAATATCTAATTCAAATTCTATCAAAAGTTACAACCCTTTTCTAAAGTAGACCAGGAGTGGTTGACGATGTCGCAATTTAGGGAAAAACACCGAAAACACCATCGTTTTGTATTTCCGCACTAAGATTCTTGTCACTTTTCCAGAGTCTTTTCACCGCTATTTTTCCCGGGATAATCAGCATAAAATTTGAAAGGGTTTGTTTCTAAAGGAACGGAAAATTGTGTGTTTACTGACGAGACTGTCTAATTTTCTGAAACTTTTTTTCAACTACCCGAAGTCCTGGTCTTTTTCTAGTAGAAAAGTGGCAAGGAATCTTAGTGCAGAAATGGGAATCTTATACAAAAACGACGGTACTTGAAAAACCCGGTGAGAAATTCACCCGAGTTTTTCAGGTGTTCAAATACTGTGATTTATTCAAAAGTAATAAGAATTCTCGATAAAACTCAAGTTACTTGACCGTACAAGTTTTTTTTTTAATTGATAGGATAGTACTCGTGTATATCGGGGGTTTTACCATTAAAACGCGGGTAACTCGAGTAGAATATTCATACACTTATTGGGGTCCTTATTCTACTATCTTTAGCTATCTTAAGTATGAAACTTAAGACCAAATTCAAAATGAAATATTGACAATATAATGAAAATTGAATTTGAAATCAACACCAGTAACAAACAGTAGAATTCAGCAGGGTAGTTGATGTAACGAACTTGTTTCTCCCGATCGATCATGTGTATCCCGAAAAAAGTAAAACCCGATTTCCCCGATAACTTACCAACACACTCCGTCAAACTGTTATCAGCAAGAATATATCCTCTATTGCAACCACAGTAAAATCCACCAGGGTAGTTAATACAACGAGCTTGTTTGTACCAAATGGTTCCCCGATCAACCATTTGTATCCCGAAAAAAGTAAAACCCGATTTCCCCGATAACTTACCAACACACTCCGTTAAACTGTTATCAGCAAGAATATATCCTCTATTGCAACCACAATAGAATCCACCAGGGTAGTTAATGCAACGTGCTTGTTTGTCAACTCTGCATCCTCCGTTGTTTGATAAACATTCATTAATGTCTGAAAACGAAAGTGAAAGTGAAATTTGAATGGTAAAAGGAAAAACGTTGAATTATATTTTAGCCATTTGAAGATGAAAATGGAACTTTTGACTTAAGCAGTCAGTGATTGACTGGACTAAAACTTACAGATACTTTAGATAGGTATAGGTCAGTTTATCTTACGTAAGTTCCGCTATTTCCGGAGCAAACCTTCGATTTCCATAAAAATTACACCACTTAACAAAACTTGAAAAAAAAATAACCCCGATCGTCCAAATCTCTAGAGGATGGGTTTTTTCATGTTTTGTTAACTTCCGCCATTATGGAAGCAAACGTTCGAATCTATAGAGACGCTTCCTTACGCAAATCGAACATTTGCTTCTATAATAGCGGAAATTACATAACTTAACAATACTTACCAATGCAGGATCTTCCATCATAGGCAAGACGATATCCAGGCAGACAACTGCAAGACAATTCTTTACCACACTTGTTACTACAGATATGTTCACAACCTCCATTCTCGACTTGACACAAATCCGTCATCCCACCTATAGAAAAGAGAAAATTCAAAGAAAATTACTTGAAATCTAATAAATAAATTCCTTGACCATTACGTAGCATTTTCTTGTGAAATCTTTGCCCATTTATAAGCCAAAAATGGCCAGATTCTTCAGGATTTGGGTGCCCTTTCCCCCGGGTTGCCTTGACTAAACTGCATTGCTTAAAAGCACAAAAATACCCAAGTAAAGACAGCTGCTTTCGAAAACAGATTATTCTCAGAGATTAGAGGATCACAAAGACTCGTTGATAAAGACAAGCTCTTTAAAATTTTACCTAATCTTGAAGCAACTACAACTTCACACATTGATAAAATTCCTTTGCCATACATTTGAACGAAAACAGATTTCTCAGAGATTAGAGGATCACAAAGACTCGTTGATAAAGACAACCTCTTTCAAATCGTTACCTAATCTTGAAGCAACTACAACTTCACACATTGATAAAATTCCTTTGCCATACATTTGAACGAAAACAGATTATTCTCAGAGATTAGAGGATCACGAAGACTCGTTGATAAAGACAACCTCTTTCAAATTGTTACCTAATCTTGAAGCAACTACAACTTCACACATTGATAAAATTCCTTTGCCATACATTTGAACAGACAACTTTAATTGTTGAACGCCAACAAATCGCCCTGGTATGGGAGGATCACAAGATAACCTGATAACTTCTCCATCTTTAGAAGATACAATACGTTCATGGCAGACTGGATTACTCTTGATATCCAGGTATTGGCCGACGTGAACTTGAACGTTATTAAATCTTTCACCGTGTTCCCCACGATTCATGATGGTGATATCTTAAATATAAAGAAAATTGAAAATTAGTTCATAAAGCAAATTTCTTTTCAATTTTCATGTAAATTAATTCTACTTATCCAGAGACATTACGCAATCAGCCTATTTCATCAGCCTCTATGTTTTTAGTACATATGAGTTTTTTTACGTCACTGCGGAGTATTTCAATTTTTAAGACCGAAAACTCTTTTTTTATGAGTTGTTCACTGGTGATATATTACATAAAGAGAAAAAGGAAAATATAGTAAAGTCAAAGATCTACAAAGCCCGAAGGAGCTAGATGGCATGATTTGACTGAAAAGTAAGTTATATTACGGTAGGAAATCCAACCAAGGTGACGTAACATTGCAATACAATTTCAGCGCTTGACTAATCCGAAGCTTAGCGAATTTTCAATAAACATTATTATTTGCGATATTCAATTTTTTAAAGCACTCAATCTAGCCCTTCGGGCTTTACAGAAAACTGTAAGTAAGGCCGATCTTTTGAAATTTAATTAGACTTTTTACTTATCGAGAGACACTCCGAAATAGGATTCGTGCATATGTTACATACTTTTTACTATTCAACTTAAGGGGGAAAATGCACAAATCTGTGCAAGTTTCCCTTTCGAGAAAGAAGTTGGAAAATTTGATTTTCAAGAATTTTTTTTCCTTGGAGTGCTCAACCATATAGAAAATTTATTACTGCAATGTCATAGAAAAAATATCATGTACTCTAAAAACAAATTTAATTTTTAAAATTAATTTAAATCTGTCACAATCTAAATTTCACGAGCAATCCAATCCAAACCAAAGAGTTACCTGTAACAATATATTCTTTTCCCAAATCAACTCTCCACCACGGGTCTCGTTCTTCATTTGTATGCATACATGAACCTTTCTCCCATTGGAAATTGAAGTTCCCGTCCACAGCACGACTTGGGAAACCATTATGTTTGATACTTGATTGAGATGCAGCTTTTCTGTAAGCCAAATCTAGAAAAAAAGGATTTTCAAAAAATATTTCAAAATTGATATGAATTAACCCTCAACGAGAAGCGAATTATCAACACGAACCAAGCAGAGTCGTTTATAACTTATAAGAATGTCTTGTTGATGGTGACTTTCAATATAATTGAATAATGCAGCATAAACAGCTGTACTTACTCTTGGAGAATTTGGAGCAGACAGGATTTGTTTCTTCACCCATGACAACAAAATTTTGTTCAGCAACTGAACCATAGAAACTTGCACATCTCTCCATTTGAAGTGAATTCTCCTCTGCAAAAAAAATACATTTTATACAGCACAATTATTGAAGAAGTTGATTTTCTTCTTCTTCATTTTCAATCTTCATTTTCCGAGTTTTTTTGAGATTTTTTCTTTATGACAATATTCCACTCCTGTTTGTCTTTACAACGAGCACAAAATCACTACTGAATTCAAATTCTATCAAAAGTTATTGAGGTTCGAAAAAACACTGCCAGCTAATTTGAAATAGATTTTTGTATAGTCTCCGTAACTCGAACACAGGGGGAAGACATAAATTTGTTCGACTTAAGACACGAGAAAACTTGTTCGAGTTATAGAGGTTCGAGTTATAAAGACTCTACTACCAAGATGATGCTCTCGATGAGCTGGTTCAGGTAACTTAAATTTTTTTTGGTATAAGTTTGGTATAAACAACCCAACCCACTGATTAAAGAAGACTGTATTAGACTGAAGATATTCTTTTTTATGATATAGAAAGGAGGCGCGCCTCTGCTGACAAAGCAGAATTAACTTCAAACTTTCTAGCATAAACCCTTTCTCGAAAGTTGGTATTTCTTTTGTTTAATGATGTGTAAGCAAGTGGGTAGGAATATTTTTTATGATGTCCTTTAAAAGTTTTGTTTTCAAGTAAGAGTGATATCGTTTGTTTACTCATTAATTTTAATTATAAGCTTTTTCATATTGGATTGACACGGATGTGGAACAAGATTGGTCAGAAAGAGGAAAGGAAAAATCTTTTTTGGCTTCTATCAGCACAATATAACAATAGGGAGACACTGCCCTGATATGAAATATGTGTCTGATATGAAACAGCAAATAAAACCTCACGTGGTATGAAAGTGAAAGTGAGTTCTTGATCAGCCGGTGACCCACTTGATCTTCCAGCTTGCGTGTGATCACAACGTGAACCGAGGATAAGCTCCGTGTAATCGTGAGGGTTCATCTCCTGAACGAAAAAAATTAATATTAATTAAGATCAACAAGATTGAGATGAATGGATTGGATGGATTGAATCTAGCGCATTCTTTGTTTTCACACAGTGTATTTTTCGAAATTTGGCGATGGATTTTGCTTTCAATTTTGCATTTAAATGAAAACCACGCATTTTAGATGGGAAATGGCTTTTTCATACAGCTCTAAAGATTTTTAGGGTAAGATTCTAGAGGCTAAAATATTTATGAGCAACTTAGGGAGCGGTCATAAAGTATCTACTAGGGGGGGGGTGGAGGATTCTAGGGGAGGTTCGAAATTTTTTTCGAGGGTTTAGGGGGGGGGGGTTCCAAACTTTTTTTGAGGGTTTAGGGGGGGGTTCCAATTTTTTTTGGGAAACTCAAGAGAAAATGTAGGAAGTCTAATTTCATAGTTTTACGTTTGAAGATTTCAAAAATTTTTCGGCCTTACAGCCGACAACTTATAATTTATCTCATTGTATATATTTACATTTCATATTGGCATTATTTGGGCATCATCGCCTTGCCCTTTTGGTTTGTAACATTGAGCTAGGTGAGGGAAGTAGATTAGTGGCTCTCACAGCTCATCAGAGTGGTTTGAAAAAGTACTTCTTAAAAGAAATTTGTCAAAACAAAGTGTCTTTTAGCTAAAATGGTGGTGAAAAATATTGAAATTTTCGCCCGTCGGCGCAAACCATGGTTGCGCCTCCTTAGCATCTGCTAATGTCAAAACACCTTAACATTTCAAATTACAAAAAACAAATTCCAAGTTTCTTGACTCAAAGATTCCGGGCGTTACTTTCAACCATACTGCTCTTACAGTTTAATATTTTCACTTAATAATGGAGGGCGCAAGTAAGGACAAAAAATA
Organism: Clytia hemisphaerica; assembly: GCF_902728285.1. NCBI lineage: Eukaryota > Metazoa > Cnidaria > Hydrozoa > Leptothecata > Clytiidae > Clytia > Clytia hemisphaerica. The sequence continues at coordinate 48,992 of NW_027104293.1, read as the reverse complement.
CCAGGGGCGCCAATTTCATAGTTTGCACCCCCAGAAAATTAAGCCAGGTCGCTACTGGGGAAAATAAGCCGTATTTTTTTCCAAATTTTACAGAAGCTCAGAGAAAACCACTTGATGATTCTTGTCTTAACCCTGTTATACTTTAACTTAACAGGGCTAAACTATCTCCCTTACCTTATTTTGACATAAAAAACTGTCATACAAACAAATAATACTCTTTGTACCGCATCTGGATGAATTCTTTTTCGCGTAAAAATTTTCTTAGTAGGGGGGGGGGTGCGAAAAAATATTGGGCCTTATGAGGGGGGGTTCGAAAAATTTTAGCCATTGCCGAATAGTCAAGGCGTCGGCGCCTGAAACCAGGAATTTCTGATTCGAACCCCCGCTCCTTCCAATGTTTCTTTCAGTGCAGTCCAGCAGACATGCTGTGGACCACGTGAAAATAATCGAAAGTTTTCCTAAAAGTCCTAGATCATTAGATTATGTACGTTAAATATCAACTATATCTAACTTTAAAACTAAAGAAGAGTTTTAATACCATGTTTGCAGGTTGAATACAGAGTCTCGACTGCGCATGTCTGATAGAACCAAGCGATGTAAATTCGAATTGATGACAAGCTTTGACGTCATTGGTCAATTCTAGCTTTGCACCGACCATCGGTTGACCGTTTGCGGGCCGTAAACATCTGTTTGTTGAGATTTGTTTGATATGTCCCATATCAGTCATTTGGAAATTCGCTCTGTATAAAAAAATTTCTTTGTTTCAAAAACTTGGTAAAATTAATCCCAATTATACCTAAACTGATTGCAATTAGGCCTAGAAAGTTGCTACGCCAACGTAAATTCGAATTATTACAGAGAAATTCCAATTATAGAAACTGCCTTTCACTGCTTTGTTCCCTGAGACTGAGAATCAGTCCAAAATATAGAAAGATTCAAGTAATAGATGTTCGAATGAGATTTCATTGTATATCGAGTAGGCAATACCGAGTTTAAGTATTAGTCTTATTCAATGATGGAAGCGGGTAGCTTTTGATTTGTCTGGATCCTGGTTACCTTTCTTAGAAAATTGTTCAAAAACCATTCTCGAAATTTTGAAATTAAAAACATTTTAAGAACATTTTTAGGCTTAAAGATCAAAAAGTTAAAGAACACCCAAAGGCTTCAAAATAATTTTTTTTGATAAAACACGTGTAAACAGAGGTAATTCTTACTCTACTCTATGGCAACCACTTCTCAACACCAAACGGTTTGTAGCTCCAACGTGAATACATTTCATTGAGCCATGATGTGCAATAGCTCCTGGTCCTTTGTTGCTTGCTTTGCCTTAAGTATGGTTAGATAAAATATTCTGATATACAATTTTGAACTTAATTTTTTTTCATGAAGTTGTTTTTATAAAGGAAGAGTGTAACCAATGAAGTCTAATTTTATCTAGGCTGCACGGCAAAATTATTTTCCGTACATGGCAAAATTTTTTTCCGTACATGGACGGGAGTATCATCGACGGTCGGGAGTATCTCATCTTGACAGACGGGAGTATCATCGACGGTCGGGAGTATCTCATCTTGACGGTCGGGAGTATCTCATCTTGACGGTCGGGAGTATCATCGACGGGCGGGAGTATCTTAAACTTATCATAAACCTTGAAATATCGACCCGACCGGGGTTCGAATCCACCAAATGAAAGAGTTTCTGATCAGAAACCCAGCGCGCTATCCGTTAAGCCACACTCGCACAGCAGAACACAAAATTTGGAAATACTTATAGAATGACAAAAAAGACGGAAGTAATGTTATTATAATATGGGTAAAATTGCCCCCTTTTTTAACCTGACTGAAATTCGAGCCGTTTCTAGCAACCCTGCGGGGCCCAAGGCGCCGAGTATGCACCCGGCACAGTGACAAGCCGTTACTAGCAACCCTGACCTAAGCAATTCCAAACAACAAAACCAAACAACAAAGATGAGATACTCCCGACCGTCGATGATACTCCCGTCCATGTACGGAAAAAAATTTGCGGCTGCACGCACCCCCTCTGATATATTTTGGAGCTAAAGGGGATGCGTATCGTGTATAAAATTCACGTCCGAGAGTTATTGGGGTAATCTGTTTCAATTTCTTTAAAAAGGTTTAGATATCCAATGAATGTATATATCAACCTCTAGTCCATTCGCATTTTTATTTCAAATTTAATGAAATTTAAAAATCTCTCATATAACGGGGCAACTCTCGGATGGGAATTTTATACACGATGAGCAAGCAGCCCCTATATCCCTAAAATATATCAGAGGGGATGTGTGCAGCCTAGATGAAATAAAAATCCATAGGTTATACTCTATTTTTAAACAATTTTATAAAAACAATGAGGCTCAAAATTGTCGAAAGAGCAACGTTTAAACAATCCTGAGCCTAGAATAGTTGAATTTTAAACAAAGAATTGTATTTGAAATTGGTTATAAAGCCTAAAATACCCTCAAAGGCTCAAAGTACCCAAAAAATAAGAACAACTTAAAAATTAGGTGCGCAGCAACTGTTTCTTCCAAATGTTTTTTTTAACTTTCAAAAAGACTAGGCATCCATTTCTGACAAAATTGGCCACACTCACCTTTCATTGTTAAGCACAAATCTTCCCTTCGTAATTTGATGGTACGTGTGTCCAGCTCACAGCCATGTTGCATTCTTGTTTTATCACCTTTCTGACAATCGTACTGAGTGAGGCCACTCTTTTCTGATTTTCCGAAATATATGCATTTCTTGGAATACAAATTCTAATGAAAAAAAATTGAACCGGAAGATTTTGTTGACGTTTCAACTATAAACGATTTTCAAATACAGGTGATAATAGTGAACTGACCTAGCATTTGAAGGGACAAGAAACCCGCGCCTATAATTAATAGGCCATTCCACTTTATATCTATACAGGGAGTAGACGAACATTTCCGACTACCCGGAGAAGATTTTCCATGGGGAGTTTTATTTTCATTTTCCAAGGGTTAAAAGATATTCTAAAATTTCCAACGGGTAAAAGGCTGACTGAGTTCGTCCACCCTCACTTTTAAGGTATGAAAAGGATAGTTTTCCAGTGTTCTTTTGCAAATTTTACTATTTTCCAGAGGGTATCCAAACATTTCTTAGATCCTTTTTTGTTTTGAAAGATTTGTCCACCTCTCTGTATGGAAATCTAATGGAACAGCCAAATATTTGGAATTTACTGTGTTAACTGAATTAAGCTAATCCGCAAAGAAGCGATTGACGAGTGATCAAAAGTATAATTACCACATATTAGTGTTGCCCTTACTCCTTCAACTGCTAAGTTCAGTTTATCACAGATAGCTGAGCCGCTTGGCCGTGAGTCCCATGAAAACTATAGAAAATCTGTTTAAAATTTCTTGATTACTGGTATATCCACAGAAAAATATCGACAATAAATCGCAATAAATATCAAGCAATATCGAGTTCATTCTTTTCCGTTTGTCTGCTACGGAGATGGCTAGTTTCTGATTTGTCTACATCCTGACTGACTGAGGACGATAGGAAATCCACACTTTTACCGTCCTCGATTTTGCGGGTCAGAACTGCAGGTTTTCCAACTTGCTTCAGTTAATCCGCCGTCCTCAAAAAAACAACAGTTGGATATCAACGTAGAAAAATATCGACAATTGATCACTAAATACAGTTGACCATCTCTGATTCAACGTTCTACCATTCGATACGCTCCCTTATTCGATAATATCGAGAAATTCACTTTCAACAAGAAACTTTCATAAACGACGTTCTTCTACTTGATACGCTCCATTATTCAATATTATTGAAAGTCACTGTCAACAAGAAACTCTCATAAAAGACGCTCTGTAATTCGATGCACTCCCTTATTCGATTAAAATACAATTCACCTTCTAATTCGACTTTCTGCTGCTACTTGATACGCTCCATTATTCGATATTATTGAAAGTCACTGTCAACAAGTAACTCCCATAAAAGACGCTCTGTAATTCGATGCACTCCCTTATTCGATTAAAATACAATTCACCTTCTAATTCGACTTTCTGCTACTTGATACTCTCCATTATTCGATATTATTGAAAGTCACTGTCAACAAGTAACTCCCATAAAAGACGCTCTGTAATTCGATGCACTCCCTTATTCGATTAAAATACAATTCACCTTCTAATTCGACTTTCTGCTACTTGATACTCTCCATTATTCGATATTATTGAAAGTCACTGTCAACAAGTAACTCCCATAAAAGACGCTCTGTAATTCGATGCACTCCCTTATTCGATTAAAATACAATTCACCTTCTAATTCGACTTTCTGCTACTTGATACTCTCCATTATTCGATATTATTGAAAGTCACTGTCAACAAGTAACTCCCATAAAAGACGCTCTCTAATTCGATACGCTCCCTATTCGATGAACATACAATTCACTTTCTAATTCGACTTTCTACTACTTGATACGCTCCATTATTCGATAATATTGTAAGTCACCGTCAACAAGAAATTCTCATAAAAGACACTCTACTATTCGATACGCTCCCTGATTCGATTAAAATCTAATTCCCCTCGAAAATCGAATCAGGGAGCGTCAACTGTAACTCGTTCAGAAGCCTTGCCGGCTTTCTGCCCTGCCTATTCAAATTGTTTGGGTATGCGAAAATTGTTACTGTATCAAGTAATGAATAATTTTACGGAGAGAACTTACAATCAACTTCCCATCTAAAGTATATAACCATCTTTGTCGTTCGTCTGTCTCGTTACATGGTAACAATTTGACCACCCCATTATCTTTTGTTGTAAGGGCGCCCAAGCATGCGCCCAATCTATTTTCATCGCCCGTATTCAACGCCTCAATACCGAAGGTACCTTGAATATATAGAGAAAAAGTCAGCTAAAAATGACAAACTTTACAGATACCCAGCTAGTATACAACGTTGTTTGAACGTTTATCTAACGTCACGAACGTCCATAAAACGTTAGATTAACGTTGAAACAACGTCTTATGCCAGCAAAGTTTACCCAATGAAGTTACACGGGTTTTTTACAAGAAAACTTTTATAAGAACACGAGACTGAAAATAAGATAAAACTTAAGAACAAATTAAGAACATCGAAAGAAAAACCAAGCAAGCTCGACACACGCTTTCTTCTTACTACAATAATTACGAATGGCGCGCTCTATGGCTATTATAAAGACAGTGTTTAGAGTTTCATTGACTTTTCAAAAGTGAAAAATAATTGTATTACCTAACTATAAAGGAACCCTCTAAAGAAAAAAGTAAGTGTTTTCATTCATTTTTCAATCTTCTGTAAAATTTTGAAACTTTGCACTAAAAATGACTTTTTCGTAACCTTGATTTTTCATATAACTTATGCCTGATTTTATATTTTCTGTCCAAATCTAATTTGAGTACTCAGTCTAACATATTTAAAAATGAGAAAGATAGCAGGAGGAACCTTAACCTTAAAGGGACCTTACATAAATTTTAGAATTCTCTGTAATTGAAAATGGAATTCCATGTTAAATTCGAAAATTACCAAAATTAATTTACACATTACAATTTGGTTGCTGAAGGCCGGTCTCCACTTTTGCGCGAAACGAGCGAAAACTTTTTAACGTTTTTGTAAGGTCATTGGTCGGTTGAAAAATGAAGCAATTCCATTGGTCAAAATTGACATAACGGTTGAAAAAAGTTGATAAAAAAAACCTTTTTTATGACGTAATCTTTTCTTCAGGCAAAAGAGGTTGAGAAAAAAAAAAGTCGCTCATTTCGCGCGAAAGTGTAGACCGATCTTAAGCAACCAAGTTGCTAAAGGCTCCAGCCTGAAATTAGCCAAGTTTTTTTCACTATCCAGTAAAGTCAAAGGCTTTTAGATAATCTAAGCACGGCAAACGATAGCCCTTGACCCAATAAGCATAAATATGGTATACTACTCTTCAGTGATTGCCTTTCCATTATTAAGACTTGAATATTTGGATGGGTCACAGGCAAGAAACAACAAAAATTTATTTATTGATTGATAAATTTTCTTAATATGGTATACTATCAGGGGTAATCCAAGCAAATTTTTCAGAAAATGAGCTAGAATGCTAAGCAACCAAGCCATGTCCCGAAGATTGGAGTCGCTTATTTAAAAAATGTGTTGTCAACCCAGCTGGCACACAACGTTCTTTCAACGTTCATCTAACGTTCACAACGTCCATATAACGTTAGATTAATGTTGAAACAACGTTGGGTGTCAGCTGGGATCACTTACCTCCTAAATCAAAATCTGAAAACGGATTCGGATTATCGTACGGGTTGAACGTCAATTCGGTCCTCAACTGTCGGACTCCTTTTTTGTAGCGGTACAAACTTCCATCTTTGGCGTTGGTAATACTACGGACCGGATTCTTCAGATCGAATTGGAATTCAAAATACATTCGATTTCCAAATAAAGTTAAATCGATCGCAGCACCAACCATGAAACCGTTGAATTTCTGTCCAAGACCCAATTCGAAGCGGATACTGAAACACGTCAAAAGTTAAAACCATTATAAGGAACTTTAGGGGTATACCTAGCTTGGGCTCCACTTTTTCGTAGACTGGATGGAAAGATTATTAGACCATTTCATAAATCATTTGCCTCGTATTCAAACAATTACCATGATGATTAGGTCTCTTGAAACATTAAATTATTTTTTATGAATAGGAACTAGTTTTAATAAAATCCACTGGGAGTTAATCACCGTGGTAATAACTTCAAAACGAGGCAAGTGATGTTCGTGACGTAATTTGTGAAAAGTCCTATTGGCCCAGTTAGTATGGTAGCTTTCCAATTTTAAGCTTTGCTTAAGCTAGGTTTGTGTATTTGGATAAGTTGACTTGCCTCGTATTATTTCTAAAACTTTCTTGAAGCATATCATTACGTCACAATTTCGATTCCAGTTGGTTTAAGCACTGTGATAGAAGCACCACATCAAGAATAAAACTAATGGCAGAAAAAAAGACTTACCCGTGCACTAAAAACATTTGTAACAAGAACTGAATGGCTGAATTAATCCACCCGGATGCCGCCTCAGCAAACTTTAGAACGCCAACAGCAATGTCTAGTGTGTGACAGAGTCCTCGACCAATGAAGCTGACCAGATTACAAGAGCCTTCACACAAGTAAGCGATACCTGAAAAATAACCATACTTTGAGAAATATGTTAACTTTTCCAGCGTGCAGTATCTTTTGCAAAATGTGAAAATTTTCAACTTTTTTTTCAAATTTGTATAAAAGCTTGTAACTTGAGAGTTAGACAAAGATTTTGGTATCATTTGAATGAGGATTTTATACTTCTTCAAAAAGCGCTCTGTTTATGCTCTTTTGAATCAAGTGGTGCATATACGCTCCCTCGTTCGATGAAAATCTGATTTCCCTTAAGAATTGAAATTAGAAAGCATCAACTGTATTTATCATTTACTTTAAATCCCAGGGGGGGGGGTACTTAGGCAAATGGAGGGTACAGTATGTGCCACCCTTAAGGGTACTTTTTTGGGGCTTAGGGTACTTTTTTGGGCTTGCAAAGTCCCGCTAAGGGTCGGAAAAATCAACTTTTTACCCCCTGAAGGATCGAAATTTGTCAAAATTGGTCAAATTTGTCCCGCTAAGGGTCGTAAAATTTCCAAAACGTTGCTTAGTTTTCTCCCTTTTAGATCCGGTAAGGGTCTAAAGTTCGGAAATCGGGCGGCAACCTCCCCCCCGTCAGCTCGCAACCCTAGTAACCCCCCCCCCCCCCCGGGCCTTAAAGGATGAAATCTCGTGAAACACTGGGCATGTCAGTGAAAATTTACAGTAGTAAACAAGCAAGCAAGCAAGATACCCTGCAAGATTTATGAGGGGTTGCAGACGTTTATGACATATTCATTATCTTTTGATAAAACAAAGACAATAATTGCAGTGTCGTAAAAATCGCTCTCATCCATAAATTTTTCAGGGTATCTCGCTACGCCTATGTATTGAACAACGTTACCTTGGCAAGCTCCACCGACAATCTTTTCACAGAAGAATTTGGTGAATCAGACAGCGTCAACTGTATATATTTTTCAGTTATTACCATTTAACTTAAATGGTGAAAACTCGTGAAAGCGCTGTGTGTCTTTCTTAATAAACTGTAAACCGTAAAAGTTTAAAAAAATATACAGTTGACACTCTCTGATTAGATTTTCAAGGGGAATCTGATTTCCATCGAATAAGGGAGCGCATTGAATAGTAGAGCGTCTTTATAAGAGTTTCTTGGTGGCATGGAATTTCAATATTATCGAATAATAGAACGTATCGAATAGTAGAGCGTCGAATTAGAGAGCGTCAACTGTATCTGAAATCATTGAATTACTTCTTGAAAACAAAACTCAACAACATTACCTTGGCAAGCTCCACCGACAATCTTCTCACAGAAGAATTTTGTGAATCTTTTTTTACGAAGATGTAAAGCGAAGTATTCGTTACGTTGTTGACGTGCAAGGGAACGGCGTTTACGGCGACGCCACCAGTTCTTAGGATCTGAAAGAAGACGCAATAAAGAATAACAATATACCTTTTCATAAATTACCTCACCAACATCACTTGCCTTGTTTTGAAATTATTGCCATGTTGATTAACTCCCAGCGGATTTTATTAAAACTACTCTTTATTTATGAAAAAAATCATTTAATGTCTCAAGGGACATAATCACCATGGTAATTTTTGAATACGATGTAAGTGATGTTCGTGACGTAATTTATGAAAAAGTCTATATGTGATATTTTTTATAATTGTTTTAAATGACTTTTCATTGATCTCATTATGTTTTCGATATTCAAAGAATCTGATGTTAAAAATTTTGCGTGGATTAATTTTCGCGAGTTTTATAATCGTAAAAATGCAAAAATTTACGAAAATTAATCCAGTAGTAGGAACAAAGTACTTACTCAGTTTTTCGAACAAGTCATCTAAGAAGCCTTTACATTTCTTTGCAGTTTCTTTACATTTAATATTATGACACCTGTTGCATTTTAACGTCATCTTCTCTTTGCATTTTTGTTTCTGTCTTTGTACATGACTGATGGCTGAACGTAAATGTTTTTGAGCTGCTTTGAAAGCTTGATCCACTGATCGACGGGCTTTCTCAATTGCCTTGTGGAGGTGAATAGATAGAAAATAGTTAACGCCTGTAGTTACCACTGACCTTTATATATCCCTGGACCAAGCTATATCCGCCATCTTTGATCGAAATTTTTTTTGAATTGGTACCCGTAAAGAAGCCATTGTAGTGTTGAAATATTAACGTCTAACGGCGCTACTCCATCAAAAATGTTCGAGGGAAAGTAGATCTGGCGCTCTCGATGCATTTACACCGCTATTGAGTAGTGCCGCCATTAGGGTACCACTTTCAAAATACTGCGATCAAAGACTTTGCTTGGACGGGATCGAGAAACTTGGTCCAGGGTATATAAAGGTCAGTGGTAGTTACCAGGGGTCGAGGACAGGGACAGAGGTCTCAAAGCATGGATAGTCACCCCTTTAAAACTTTTTTCCGAAGCTATTTGCATTGAACGAAATCTTATCATTTATTTCAATATGAAAATCATTCTTGATTCAGATGAGCTGAGGCGATCTAAACATTATTGCAGTAATTTCACTCTAGAGAAGAAAAAGCGTTGGATGGGCTGTTTCAATGTCTTATTTTGGGTACACAATAAGATAATAAAAATCCCAATCAGTGCGGTACACCCCGTACACCTTTTTGACCTGCCCGGTTTCTCAACCCTTTAACTTCCAAGCTTTTTTTTAGGTTCGATCTATTTGCCTACATTTAGCGACCACATTTAGCTGGTTTTCTGAAAAACATTATAAACATAAGCAATATGTTTTTGCTTTGAGTAGAATTATGAAATACGTCTTTCAAATATATTTTGCCATTTAAATAATCGAACATTCAATAATAAATAAAACCGTGGTAAATAGAGTGAGATCTCTCTGTTGGCATATCCCGTCATTGGAAAATAAATGGAAAGTGCTCTTGGCAGAGAATGCCGACAACGGCAGTCAGAGGGTTAAAAATGAGTACACGTTTTTTCAATAAGAACAAACTATATAAGAACATAACGCTTCGATGGCCAAAATGTTAAGAACATGGTAAGAACATTTTCAGGCTTAAAACCCAAAAAGTTAAGAAAATTCGAAGGCTTCAAAAATGTCGGATGTTCTTATAAAAAAAAACATAAAATTCAAAAACAAACTCACGTCAGTTAAACCTCTCAGATCGACAATTACTCTGATGTAGAAATGAGCGTCTTTAATGGATCGATAATCATAACTTGATGAAACGTAAAGATCGCAATATATAAGATTCCACACTTTTCCATAAATATGAATTTCCATTGCTTCCATTGTAATGTTTAAGAATGCTCCGATTTCGATACCTAGGATTTTCACATAGCCTTCAAAATACATCTGAAAAAAATGAGTGGAAAATAATTACGATTTGTGTACGGTTATCTTAATTCAAACAGTGTTATACCCATAGATTTAAGGCCGGTGTCCACTTTCGCGCGAAATGAGCGACAGTTTTTTTCTTAACCTTTTTTGCCTGAAGAAAAGATTACGTCATAAAAAAGTTTCGCACGAACAAACAAAAAGTGGAAGGAAGTTCCACTTTTTTCATCCGTTACGTCAATTTTGACCAATGTAATTGCTTCATTTTTCAACCGACCAATGACCTTTTAAAAACGTCAAAAAATTGTCACTCATATCGCACGAAAGTGGAGTCCGGCCTTTAAATAGCCCAAAGGGCTAGATGTCGTGCTTTGGCTGAAAAGTGTGCCGTGGTTAGGTAGAAAATCCTACCTGGGACACGTGAAATTACAATAGAATTTCAGCGCTTGACCAACCAGAAGCTTCGCGGGTTTTCCGAAAAAATGGCAACAACATTTTTCCGATACATTATCGGCCCTTTCCACGCCCGCTCTTATTGGCGTTATTTTTGGGCTCGTGGCGTAATAAGGGCCGGTGTTAAAAGGGCCGGCGTAAAAAGGACCAAAATTTTGCAATTTTTACCTAAAAGCTGCGTTAATTTTTGACCATTTTTTCTCAATTTAAAGGATTTTAGGCATGATTAAAGGATGAAAACTATCCATTTGTTACTCTATATCCAAAACTGAAAAACGAAAATCAATGATGCTCAATGGAATTTTCAACAGTTTAATACTGAAAGATGACATTTTAATATAAATTTTAGTTAATACTTACTGTTTTGAAGCCTGAATAGCGATTTTTATAAGTTTTGGCGTTTTTTACGGCCCTAATTGACGTAAGCCCGAAAAGACTGTGGCGAAATAAGGGCCGGCGTAACAGGGGCCGGCGTTAAATTAGGGCCGGCGTAAAAAAGGCCGATAAGGTATTTAATTTTTTTTTGCCTGCAGTGGCTTAAAGCACGACATCTAGCCCTATAGCGGGCTCTATAAATCTGTGGCTATACCCTATTTTCTATATTGAACATTACCGTATAAAGAGGGCACTGGCAGATTTAAGTCAATAGAGCAAGTCCGTCAGAAACATGCGAAGGAGTGCAACACTCGTTAAAAGACAATGAAGTTACAATTACAAATCTCTTCATTTGATGAACTCGACAGGGTTTAAAACCATCTATGAAGGGCCTTGAGCCTGCGCACCTTCCTCCAATAATCGGCCAAAACCAAAATATTTCACTCACTTAAATTCGAAGTTGTGGCATTCAAATACACCCCTGTCTCACAGCCCCGGTGTAACTTTTTCTTCAGTGGGAATAAAAATCCATGTTGAAATCTCAATGGGGATAGAAATTTTATTATTCCTAGGTTAAAAATCCAGTGGGGATGGTTTTGGAGTGCAATTTTTAGACATTGAATTTCGAGTGGGGCTAAAATTTCAGGGTATTTTCCCACTGAGAGCCAAACTTTTGCCAAATTTCCAGTGGGGATGGTGTTCCAGTTGGTCGGTGACACAGGGGTGTTCAAATAGATGTTATGGCCTTTTGAATCGGTTAAGTTTTTTAACTATATAGAGCATTTGTGTAATGTGCACACGGTTTTGATGTCTAGCTCAAACCAATCTTTTTAATTTTGATACAATTTCAGAAAAAAATACACAATTTGCTTTTCATGTTAATACAATCATCGGCTGTTCAAAATTGATATTCTAGCATAGAAGAAGCAAAAAAAAATTACTTCAAGTCTCTCGTTAATAGAAAAAGCACAAAATGTGTTTTGACCGTTAAACTTGCTAAAGATCGACTCAAAATAATTACCTTGAAGTAAGGGAGAGCGAGCGATGCTTGTTTGTAATTGAAATACAATTTGGGGCCCACGTGTTTGTGCGTTGCATTTCGGGCCATAATCACGTGACCACCAAGATTGATCGGGTCCAGTTCTCCATCGATCAAAATGGACTAAAAGTGAAGTATGAAAAAATCTTTCATATGTCAGTATTAGACGATCTTGAATCAATATGGAATTCTGATCTCAAACACTTGATCAAATCTGGACTCGAAATCCAGCTACAACAATAAGTTTCCAAAGGACGATATCCATACCGCTATACTCCTCCAGCAGTGTGGGAAACAGAAATTTTGTTGAAGCCATGAAACGTTTGTCAACTTCAAGTACAATTTTCTCAGGTTTGGCTAAAGCAAAATAGGTTATTTTTAGGTTCATTGGAAGCTCTTACGTCAAAATATAACTTGAGAAGAGGTTGAATAATAAACTTACGGTTTTACTAAGAGCAATCCATGCTTTGATTTGATAACCAAACAAATCTAATGTTCCTCTGAGTACAAAACCCTCTGGCACGACTGGACCACCAGCATAACGGAGATCTACAGGATCACCGCTGTTAAAAGAGACCTAAAAGAAAATGGAAAAAGCGATAAAAATTCATAGTGCATGAACCATCTTTATCAGCTATGTTGTGAAGAGAAATTCTTCTTTTAATTTTTCATTCTTCTTCATTACCAGTCCCCTCAAATCCCGGCTGATAAGTGTAAACGCGTATACACCTTTTCGACCGCCGTAGCAGCCGATTGCCGCGCGGGAATTCTTTTGTTTACTTTATCCCACTAAAACCATCCCAGTCCTTTATTCGCACCTTTAGACAATAGAAAAACGTGTCAAAATATGATTGGATCGAGTTTAGGGGGATAATTAAATTGACCGCACAACTACGGTCGAAAAGGTGTATTTTAAGTTTGTCTGTACACAGTCCCTACAGTATCTACGGCCAATTTCAAAATTAATTGGAACGAGATGGACTTTTTACAAGCTCGTATTTGATTTGGTTGGTCGTTAACCAGTAATAAAACAATTCTGTTACTTTTTTTAAAGGACGGGTCATTTTTATTACTTCAAATGACAAATTATTAAAGTATCTTATAAAAACACCATCTCATCTGAATTAATTGCCGTAGAGGGTCTGTCCTTTCTCATTTGAGATTTTTCAAACCCAGGGCTGCGATAGAGTGCGGGTGAGAGAGGGGAGACGATGAGAGAAGTGTTGCTCATACTTCGTCGCAGAGGTCTCCGCACGGGAAATTTTTATCAAACAGACAATGCGCACAGAGTGTACTAAACGAAATGTGATATACGCTCTGGTACAGAGTAATTTTAACTATGCTTAGAATGTTAGGGGATGTACAGAAATTGAAAAGCTACGATAAGCTTTGATGTAGAAAAAGATTTTCTTTAATATCTTTTAGTTAGTGGTGACCTAAATTTATAGATTCTGAAAGATTTTACAATACATGATTAGATACAGCAGACTCTCGCTTATTCGAACTTCTATCATTCAAATCTTTTCTGTAATTCGAACTAATTCCCAGTCCCCGTCAAGGAGAAACCTTCTTTAAAATACTTTCTAAAATTTGAATGTCTATGTAATACACTCTTCTCGAGATGTATAAATTTATTGTTGTCCTCATTTTCAAACAGATTTCATTGCTATGAAATTACATATTCACAATGATAATTGTGTTCTTTACACCTCATGAGACATTTTGAATTTCAAGTACTTTTGTTTTAGAGTTAATGTTTGCCTTTTGGGAATTTAAATTGGTTTAAATGTATAATTTCATAGCAATGAAATCTGTTTGAAAAAGAGGACAACAATAAATTTATGCATCTCGAGAAGAGTGTATCGAACAAATAACATTCCCCTTTGGAGTTCGAATTAGCGAGAGTCAACTGATTTTGTACTTACCATTAATCCTTCCGGGAATCCAGAAGACGCCACTGGTCCTGGAAGTCCGCCCTTACCGCCCACCATTCGAGCGATTTTTCCAATCGTTAATGCCGAGACTTTTCCATAGAAATATGATGGTTTGCCGACAGCGAAATAGATTGCAAAACTTAAACAATGACCCTGCAAAGGATGAAAGATGAAATACACGTTGTTTTTTTTTAAGAAACACACTTTTAAGAAACATGAGGCTCAGAATGCCTAAAAACTAAGAAACATCTAAGAAACATGCTGAGGCTGAGAATGAGAAAAAAACATTTTTTAATTCGTTTTTTTTAAGAACTTTCCAATCAAGGTTCCAGAAATATACATACATAACAGTTTGAAACACTTGAGAAAGTCAAAAAATCTATATAGAAGATAAGAAAGTACCGTAGATTAGTCAATTAGACTATTGTATTATCGACATGCGTCCTTTAAGCTTGACAAAGTTTAGAAACATGTAAGAAACATTTAAGGCTCAAAAGGCCGATTTCTTAAGAAACATTGAGGCTGCTTGGTAAAACTAGTTTCTTAAAAAAAAACAACGTGTAAATGATTAAACTCTTATCCAAAACTAACGATGTTCTTAATTTCACCATTATATGTAAGTATATTTGCGTGCAATTTTCTAAGAGATTAGACATTTTAGAGTCTACGAAGCCTTAGTGTTCTTAAATTGTTCTTAATATTTTTGTCATAGAAGCTCTATTTTCTTATAGTTTGTTCTTACAAAATGTAGATGAAAAGATCGTGAAAAAGGTTGAGTCTCATCAATAACAGAGTGCAAGGGAGAGCTTTAGAAGTAAAACTTATAACATGATTAAGATCCCGGGGGAGGCACTTAGGCGAAATGAAGTGCTGCTGGTCAGGGTCCCTTTTTTAGGCTCTGAAGATATCTAACAGGGTCCTAAATTTACTAATTTTCAACATCTGTACCTGACAGGGTCGCCTTTTGGTTATTGTGGACGATTTGGAAATGGGAAATCTTTGATTTTATGTCCGACAGGGTCCCGAATTTACCAAATATTCATGTCTGACAGGGCCAACTTTTCAAACTCCAGCAGTACGTCCCCGTCAGCGGTCAAGAACAGTGCCCGCCCCCCCTGGGATTAAGATTTTCTTACGTCGTTCGCGAAGTCAGCAGCGTAATAGCAATCAACGCCAATCTCTACAGTGGCACCAAGTTGGAATCCCGCAACCACCGTCGGCAAGGCCGCATCTAATGATAACCTGTAAGAAAGAGAATTCAAACCAAAGGTTTTACAAAAACTAGTCCAGTTTGAACACAGACAGTTGTTTCGTAGCTGTCATGACATCCATAACCACAGATAACTGCCACGCTACTTACCCCAAATTAATGTTACCGAAGGATAGCCAATCCACACCGAAAGCTTCTTTCCATACACCACGCATATAAAGTGCACCACTCACTGCTGAAGTTCCTATCTCATGATCAATCAAACCTATGGAAAGAAAATAATCAAGCTCAAGGATCAGTTTCCCGTACTCACAGACCCGGTGAGATTTTATCAGCCAGTTGGGGTAAAAATAACGGACTAAAACTCGATGGGGATTGATATTCCCAGGTTTTTTTGGCTGGGGATTTGAATTCCATTGTTTTCTAGCCATAAAAATCAGTGGAGATGGAAAATATACCACAATATTTTGGAGTGAGAATTTGCTTATCTGATTATTTTCAGCGAGGACAAATTAAAGTTAGAGTACAATTTTCCACTGGGGACGATATTTTGGTCAATTTTTCCAATGGGAGGGGTTTCCAGTGGGTCTGTAAGAAGGGGGTGTGGTAGTCTCGCATGCTAAGACGACTAAAGGCCGGTCTCCACTTGCGCGCGCTTCAATCGCACTTTTCGAGAAAAGCTTCCACGCTATTGGTCAAAAGAAAAATGAAGCAACTCCATTGGCGCGATCTGACGTAACGATTGAAAAAAAGTTGAAATGTGTTCAACTTTTTTTTCGTGCGCGCGCTACATCTTTATGACGTAATCTTTTTTCCAAGCAAAAAGGATTGAAGCCAAAAAGTGCGATTGCAGCGCGCGCAAGTGGAGACCGGCCTTAATTCAGACAAAATAGACAGTTCCGTTCCAATGAAAATAGTGGGCATTTCAATTCATTTTGCTTTGTAATGTTTTCTTTTTTTTTAACATTTAAAATATTTGGTGCCCGCACAGTGTTTCGAAACTGCTTCGTAATGTATGAGCATAGTCTAAAGTCTACTCACGATAAATGTGCACTCTTTTTTCTTTTACCTATAACTTTTGAAGGAATACTTCAATCTTTATAAATTTGGTATCATTGGAAAGATTAGCGAGTAGAAGAATTTATGAAATAAAAAAAACATTAAAACAATTCTAAAATTGAAGATGAAAATGAAGAAGAAAATGAAAATGAAAGTTATAGCACTTTTCTACAAGATTTTCATTTTTTTCTTCTTTATTTTAACCGACTTTAATATAACCAAATAACATACCACCGAAATTGAGTTGAGCTTTTCTTTTGATCCCATCCAGCATGACGTGTCCAGTATTGACGGGAATTTGAAATTCGATTCCGAAACTTAATTTGATTTGATTTGTATTGGAGGAATTGAACTGAAATAAAAGAAAAACACAATAATATTTCAGTCAAAGGATCGGACAAAAAATGGAGACGAACTTACGCACCCTTGTTTTAAATAAGAATGTACTTTATAAGATTATCTATGATGAAATTAGCCAAAATCTAAGAATATGACAGGGATTTCACAATTGAATGATGCATTACATGTCTTCAAGTTAGGTTGGATCCGGAACCTAACCCGATCCTATTACCGTGACGCCCTCAACTACCTTTGGGTAGATAGACATCGAAAGAGGAGCCTTCGGGTAACCTCCGAATAATGTGGCGCCCTCTCCTACCTTTGGCGTTTGGGTAGATAACTATTAAACATAGAATGCAGCCCCCCTGGCTCTTAGGGGGAGCTAGAAGCTAAAGTTCCGGTTGGGGGCTCTTTTTCCCTAAGATCAGGGGGGGGCTACTTACTCAGGGGGGGCTATTTGTTTAAGTCTGTTGACTGGGGGCTAACCTAACAACTTTTTCCAAGAACTAAGAAATTTTTTTTTTTACATTTTGGTATTTTGTTTGTGTAATAATGAAGTCGTACTATTGACGTTTGTTGATTAGAATTTCAAAAGAAGACATATACATTTTGGTATTTCTTTCTCTTGTGTGGACATGCAAAATGAAGACCTTGCATTGTTTGAAATTTTTTCCATTCTAACATTTTTTTTTTTTTGTAT
This sequence comes from Clytia hemisphaerica, assembly GCF_902728285.1. Classification (NCBI taxonomy): domain Eukaryota; kingdom Metazoa; phylum Cnidaria; class Hydrozoa; order Leptothecata; family Clytiidae; genus Clytia; species Clytia hemisphaerica. The sequence goes on along the minus strand of NW_027104293.1, from coordinate 31,439 downwards.
TGTGGTGTGTGCGTGCGGGTGTGTGATATGTGATAAAGTTTGTTTATTGAAATGAATGACAAATAAAGAACGCAGCTATTTTCATGTGGTGTTTACAATTTTCTGAGTCTGCTAAATCGCGTGCCACGCGTGCCAGCGTGCCATCGGTTTTTAGGCGTGCCAGCGTGCCCGGGGGGGGCACTGGGTTTGCGGACTGACGGTATCTGCGGGCCAAAAATTGGCTTTTATAATTGCACCCTTACAGTGCAGCAAAAATCAGTGAAAATCATACCCTTAGAGTGCATTTTCCCCAAAATTTTCTATCCTTTTCGTGCAAAAAATGGTCAAAATTCTAGCATTTTTGGTCAAAATATCTAGATTTTTCAAAAATTTTCTGAAATTTCTACCCTTACAGTGCATCTCTAGTTTTTCCGACCCTTACAGCGCATTTTAAACATACTGGAAAAGGTACCCTTAGGACCCGCACATACCCGTCGGTCTTTTTGCCCAGCTGCCCCCCCGGGGCAGCGTGCCATGCGTGCCTTCGTGCCAACTGTCTTGGCGTGCCAACGTGCCAGCGTGCCAACTGTCTCGGCGTGCCAACGTGCTAGCGTGCCAACGTGTCTTGGCGTGCCAGCGTGCCTACGTGCCATCCAAATTCCGGCGTGCCATCCAAGTTTTGGCGTGCCATCCAAATTTTGGCGTGCCATCCAAATTTTGGCGTGCCATCCAAATTTTGGCGTGCCATCCAAATTTTGGGCGTGCCATCCAAAGCCAAATTTTGGCGTGCGCCAAATTTGTTGGCGTGCCATCCAAATTTTGGCGTGCCAACCAATTTGGCGTGCCAACCAAATTTTGCCATCCTTATTCCGGCGTGCCATCCAAGTTTTGGCGTTGCAACCAAATTCCGGCGTGCCAACCAAATTCCGGCGTTCCATCCAAGTTTTGGCGTGACAACCAAATTTTGCGTACTTTTTCAAATTTTCAGAGTCTTTATTTTTCCTGAAACATTAATTTTAGCGATATTTTGAATATACACTTACTACGGTCTCTTACACGGGGTTAAGGTACGGCAATGGCGGAGTAAGAAAAAGAAAAAGTCAAGAAAAATGATGACTTCTGAAATTCCTTTAGCCCTTGGACAACTATTTAACTAAGCTCCTTATTTTTGGCTACAGCTCCTGACCAATTGATTTAAAAAGGCAAAAACGGTAACCGAAAATCATGAGTTTTTTAGCCATTTTGAAGTTTAGGTTCAAAAAAAAAAAATTCCAGAAAAAAACTTTTTCAAAAGGTTTCCAGAATGAAAAGCTTTTTCAATTTTTTAGACAGTAGCGTAGACAGGGTGAAGAAAGATCTGCGTATAAGAAGATTTAACGTCAAGCATTACCGATTCGTGACATAGAACCATCATTACTATGTCGTTTAATCTACTCTCGGATACCTAAACCGGGGCGCTATAATTAATTTTTCGAAAATTTTCCATCCAGGATATTTTTCCAACACCCCCTCGATATTAAGTTTTGACATCTTTCCAACCCCCGGTAGGTACCTGAAGTAAGCCATGTGCTTTCCTTGTTTACTCTTTTACAAGACTCCAAACTGCTCAAAACGACTGAAAATGACATAACATCTGGAGGTAGTTTAACGTTGTTTGGAGCATTTAAGATAACGCTTTTATATAAGAATATCTTCTATAAGAATATCAGGATGAAACTCAAAAGTCCAAAACTCAATATGATTATTTCTCATGTTTGTAAAATAGTCAAGTCCAAAAAGTAAGAACATGTTAAGAAAATTCACCCTCAATTTTTGGCAATTTCTTAAGAATACTTGATGTCATCCAAAAGTACACTAAGTTTTTTATTTATAAGCATAACGCGTATAAGCATAACAAAGCTGGGATTCTGGCTCGAATACAATGGATTTATTGTTTTAGAACAATAGAAGATCAAGCATATTAAGCATATGTCCAGCCTCAGCTTAAATTACCATATGCTCAAGAAAAAAGCATAACGCTAAGTATCTAAACATATTAATATAAAGCTGAAAAGATTTTGCTTTGTCAAGAAAATGACAGGTAGACTGCTGCCTTACGCGTGGAAGAAACACGTGTATCTCCTCCAAAACTTTTAAAGTTATGTAATGCTCTGTTCATATAAAAATGAAATATTAAAATAATAATAAAAGACTACAATTTTCATATCTCGAAAACAGCTCTCTTGAGAATTTAATGTTTCATTGCATGACAATCTTATCCATTTGCACCGCCAGCATCCTATTGAGCATGAGAAAACATCTTGTTGTAAATTGGTGTATACACCTCAGATTTGTGACATGCCATTATTTACATATTTAAGTGTCATTACATAAAATAACCTTGAAAATGCTTTCCCACTAATTTTGAGGGAGTCCATATTGGGGTCCACAATGGGGTCCATATTGGGGGGTCCAAGTTGTGTCATCTTCTCCCCAAGCTTTACCGATTTCGGTAAAAATTCGGACGAGCACGCCGAAATTCGGATGGCACGCCAAAATTCGAATGGCACGCACGAATTCGGATGCGACGCCAAAATTGATGGCAACGCCGAAATTGAATGGCACGCCAAAAGGCAAAATCGGATGGCACGCCGAAATTTGATGGCACGCCAAAAAATTTGGATGGCACGCCGAAATTCGGATGGCACGCCAAAATTCGGATGGCACGCCGAAATTCGGATGGCACGCCGAAATTCGGATGGCACGCCGAAGTTTTAATGGCACGCCAAATTTGGATGGCACGCTGGCACGTTGACACGCCAAGGCACGTTGGCACGCTGGCACGCTGGCACGCTGGCACGTTGGCACGCCATGGCACGTTGGCACGCCATGGCACGTTGGCACGCCAAGGCACGTTGGCACGCAGGCACGCATGGCACGTAGGCACGCTGGCACGCATAGCACGCTGGCACGCGTGGCACGCGATTTAGCAGACTCCAATTTTCTTAAGTTAGAATTGTCTTCTACTCACTTTTTCAAAATAACAGTTTACTTTTCTTATAAAATTTTATTTTTTATAGAAGGAAAATCTTCCTCTAGCTATACAAGGCCCCTACAAGGCCAATAAATTTATTGTGAACTTCATATTCTATGGAAAATTTTCGGTATTATACTTCTCTTCTGTGTTATAGATGAACAAAAAAGAACTCAGAAAAGTAATAAGCCAAAGTGAGGATCCCTGAAGGGTTTCGATGGCATTCACGGAGATTTGACAGTTCAAATTTTTAAGCATATAAATTAAATTTTTTTTTTGTATTTTGGTAGGGGGGGGCTGTCTATTTCGAATTTTGGTGGTGGCTAAATCTCAGGGGGGGGCCGAACCTTCAGGGGGGGCTTCAACCCCTCTGCACTCTATGTTAAAAGAGGGGATCGCCATTGATTGTGAACACACACTTACTTAAAAGAAATTTTGTTTAAAACCTTTGGTTAAACAATGAACATACCGTCAAGGCTAGTTGTAATTTACTCATATAGAATTCTTTGTAGAGGCGGATCTTATAAAATCCAGCAGTCAAGCTGTACGCATCTTTGCCCACATATCCTTGGATCTTGAAACTCGCACCAGGTCCCACAAGCTTCTTCAAGATGGTACACATTGGTACACCTTTGCAATCTTTTGGAATTGAAAGCTACAGGAAAGATGATTAAATGAAAAGTTAAATGAAATATTAGAAAGATGTGAAGATGAGCGAAAAAAGCGTGATTACCAAAATACGCTATTTCTCTACCCATTATTTTCCCTCGCAGATTTGCCTACGTTGTCACTATTTTGGTCACAAAAAGTTTTCCCGAGCCTAATCCGCGTCCGCGTCCTCCCTCCCAAAAAAATCGTGTAATATACTGTCCTTTGGAATAGACTAAAAATGGCTAGGTCGTAAAAAAGTTGTCACGGGATCCCAGGCTTGGCCCCTACCACTATTGTCTTTAGATGTGAAAAAGAGACTGGGACGGTTTAGGGTGGTAAAACAGCCCACGCGGCAATTTGCGGTTACGGTCGTTATTACACAAATATTACTAGGCAAGTATTCAACGGCCTTGAAATTAACACTCCAAAAATTAACACGAATTTTATTGCTTTTTCAAGGACACCACGGCTGGTTTTAATTAAGGGGTTTTTTTATTAAAACGAAATTTTTCAATTCGTGTTAATAAAATGACTAGTAATAATTGTGTAATTAGGTATTTTGCAACCTGTGAATTGTCGTGAAAATGAAATCAATACCTGTGCAGCTGCGTGGAGACCGGCCGCAACAGATGTTGAGAACATGCTTGCTAAAGGTTGTTTTGTAAATTTACTGTTCGATAGTGAAACGTCACCAAGGAGAATTGGACAATATGCAATGCCAATCTGGATGGAAAAAAAAAGAAACGTTACTCATTTTTCAGACATTAAAACGACAAAAATACAGGAAAAAAAATGATAAGTGGGTGACGAACGAAATGTCGATATTGCGGAAATCGACCGTTTTTAATATTTCAGTATTTCGCAATCCTAAAATCGGGCCAATATCGGAAATTGACTTGATTGCGTTCGAAATCTTGGTAATGGGAAGACTTTATTATTCAAATTCAGAATTTTGGCAAAAGTCGGTGTTGACCGAAACGTAAATATTTTTACCCTCGATTACAAAAAAAGTCATAACACATTGGGATACTAACAGATCAAACTAACTTTTCCCGCTTACTGTTTTTGAGACCTCAGACTACAACCTTAACTTTACCTGCCTGTACATTATTAAAAGCATTGAAGACAGTCGATATGCTATTGGACGAACTAACATTGTTTGTAAGCTTTTTAATAGACCTTAGGCTATAATTATGACCTTACCTCTGGCTGCACACCAAAAGCATTCAAGAAAGTCGACACAGCATTACCAGCTCCTCCTGATCCAGACAATTTGTCCATCACTGCTCCAAATGATTCACCATCGAAGGCAAAACCAAATGCAATCTGTACGAAAATATATATGAAATTACAGTAGCGTAGCCAAGAGGGGCGAAAAGTTTGTGTAGGAGAGCAGATTTTTATGACACTGTAATTATCTATTCGATATCTATATCGATAATCATAATGGCATAAGAATCTGCTCTCCTACACAAATTTTGCGCCCCTCTGGACTACGCTACTGCTGAAAGATAATGTTTTCTCCTAACATTAGGAAATTTAGTTAGAACTACAAACCTACATAAGAATTGGCGAACTCTTTTCTTCTAAGATAGACAATCTTTCTGTGAGAAGTTAGCAAATCTTCTCTGGGCTTCTCTGACCAAACATCCAGTTTCAGTCGATACAAAAGTATCAGAGGCATCCCTCTTCATCGACATTTGCTTTCATCACGATCACAAAAAGTTTGTCATCACGCAAGCGTTAAGGCCAGTCTCCACTTGCATGCGCTGCGATCAAACTTTTTGGCTTCAATTCTTTTTGCTTGGTAAAAAGATTACGTTAAAAAAGTATAGCGCGCGCTCAAAACAAGTTGAACACATTTCAACTTTTTTCAACCGTTACGTCAGATCGCGCCAACGGAGTTTTCTTTTAACCAATAGCGTGTAAGCTTTGATCGAAAAAGTGCGATCGCAGCGCGCGCAAGTGGAGACCGGCTTTTAGTAATTTTTTTTCCAAAATGACCTATCATGCCTAGGATCTTTACGTTATCACCACGTAAATCTTGATCACGTCTTCTCGCCAAAATAAATTTAGAACCTCGCCATTGCGTAAGAAAAAGTCCCAATCAGTAAATCACATTATCCCATTGGGAGTCACATCAATTCCATAAATAAATAGTAAATAAAAAAATATTACCTTAGGTGCAACAATATCTTTGTAGAAAAGAATCTCGAAATGTAGAGGGATTCCATTGAAAGTCTTGGTAGCTGTAATACGTGTAATGCCGGCAACTTTGAAATCGTACGATACGGAGACAGGTGAGAATTTAATATTCCAGAAACCAATACGTCTAAAATAAGAACAAAATAGGAATAGTAAATAGTGATTGTGCAAAACGTTACATCCACTTCGAAGTTGACCATTTTTGCTGTTTTAGACCTGGTGTCAAGACTGATGTCATGATTATTGAACCTTTATTTTTTCATCTTAATTTTTCTTTCACGTTTTTCTTGTTCATCTTTCAAAAATCTATCAACTTTTAAAGAATTTTCCTAGGAAATATCTTCCCTTAATACATGCTGAGAAATCGTCAAAATATAGTCTACTAGATTTCACCTTACGCACGCAACTTACTCAAGAGCTTTGATGGAACCATCTTCATCAGCAGGGATACCAAGAGCTCCAAAGATTCCTCTCAAACCAATGTCTTTTCCAGTTCCTTGCATAGTTGAATGGAATAACGTGTCGTTGTGGAAAACAACGGAGTCAAATTTGAAATTTTTGACGGGTTGATATTGACCTTTTGCCAAGAATCCATGATGAATTCCCTCAGAATAATATGTGAACCTATTATAGAAGAAAATTTGATCAAAATTAAAAAATCTTTTTACAAGGAGATTCAGCCCCAGAAAATTTATTTTGTCGTAAATTTTCATGTGGTGAAATTAAATTCAAATGCTTCTGTATTTAAAAAGTTAATTTAATACATATTTTGCTATTTCCAAAGTGCTGAAGGTAAAAGTATCATTCAAACTAAAAACTCTTTTCTGTTTTTGCCTTTTTACACCCCTGTCTCACAGCCCCGGTGAAACTTTTCCCACAACGGGGATTAAATTTTCTATCGTAATCCCAATGGGGATAGAGATTTTATTGTTCCAAGCTTTAAAAATCCAGTGGGGATTTTGAAGTGCAATTTTTCACAATAAAATTTGAATGGGGATATAATCAAAGTCAATTTTACAGTGGGGATGGGGTCCCAGCGTGTCTGTGACACAGGGATGTCTTCTTAAAACTTATTTAATCCAACAAGAGAATGTTGTTCGCTATAGTGACGTAAAAAAAATCATCTTATCACCTTTTAAACCAACCCGATCACCTTTTAAACCAACCCGATCACCTTTTAAACCAACCCGATCACCTTTTAAACCAACCCGATCACCTTTTAAACCAACCCGATCACCTTTTAAACCAACCCGATCACCTTTTAAACCAACCCGATCACCTTTTAAACCAACCCGATCACCTTTTAAACCAACCCGATTACTTCTTAAACCGACCCAATCACTTTTCAAACCGACCCGATCACCTTTTAAACTGACCCGATCACCTTTTAAACCGACCCGATTGCCTTTTAAACCGACCCAGTCAATTGTAAACCACCGACTGTTATGTAAGCGCTGGACATTTTTGATACGGATACCACTCCATAATGTGCCATCTGGGTATGAAGAGATAAATAACATAGTGAAAAAAGTAATCGAAACTTACATGACTTTTTCCATTTTCAAATTCTTCCCAGGAATATATTCATCAACTTCTGAAATACCAAAATCCCATCCCTTAATCGTATATTTACCATCATTGACAACACGTACTGAGAAACCAAGAGTTGGTGCATCATAGACGGACGGTCGTTTGAAATTAGGAATTTCCGTTGATTTGTTATACGATTTAACTTTGTTGGTTGCTTCACGAATGGTAAGTGGTGGATATGGCTCAAAACAATACTAAAATTAAACAATACAATAATACAGCTGATTTTCATTAATTCAAACTCAAACGAGAGGTATAATCAGTGGCGTTCTGGGAAAAATTTTCTGGGGGGGGGGTAATGTCATTTTTTCCAAATCGCGCATATTCGATTTTAATACACCTTTTCGACTGTAGTCGCGCGGTTAGGCGTGTGCCACTTAATTATCTAATTATTCCCCTAAACTCGATCCAATCCTTTTTTACACCTTTTTCTATTGTCTATAGGTGTGAAAAAAAAATTGGGACGGTTTTAGGTGGTAAAACGGACAAAAAATGTCCGCGCGTCAATTGGCGGCTACGGTCAAAAAGGTGTGTTTTGTGCCTTTTGTGATTAATTTAAAATTATTTCAGTGAAATTGCTCTTGGGCCGCAGCTTAAGGCGCGTAAAATAAGATTTGAAAAATATCTTTTGGCCCCCATTGTTCCTCTCCGCCTTTTCAAGAAAACGCCACTGGTATGATTTGGTTGAGCTACAAAGACATTCGAATTATATAAAGTGCTTAAGTACGTTCCTCTTTGGTGGTGACTGATAAAAAGAGGTTCAAATTAGAGTAGGTAAGAATTGAAAATATTCTCCTTAATATCGTTTTATTCCATATAATTCATACTACAGTGCACTCAGATGCCTAATAAATAGGCCATTTCAACTTGTTTTTAGATTATTTACCAACCCCACAAGATCTTTTGATTCCCCTCCGCCCTGTTTGTTAATTTTTCAACATTCTGAAAGTCGTCAAAAGAAAACTCCCTTTTTTTGGATATCCAGAAGCATGATCTCCACCATCTATTTATCTGAGTTTTTTTCGTCTAATAAACGAGTCTTTGAGTTAGAAAAGGTTACCTAATCAGACAGAGTAAAACCATTGAATTGAAAAGTTGAAGGGCTATAGAGAAATCTCCATCTCCAACCTTTCTTTAAACGCCTTAAGATTTGCGCAATATTTAGAATAATGGATTGAATCTAGCTCTTTCTTTTTCACGTGCTATAGTTTTTCGAAATGTGGTGACAATCCGGTGTTTGTATGAAACTAAAGTCTATTCACGATAAGTGTGCACTCTTTTTTCATTTACCTATAACTTTTGAAGGAATTCTTCAATCTTTAAAAAAATTCTAAAAACGAAGATGAAAATGAAGAAGAAAAAAATGAAGATCTTGTAGAAAAGTGCTATAACTATCATTTTCACTGAAGTGAATCCTTAATCATCGAACGTCATCACTGTGAAAAAAATTCTCAAAAATAATCATTCAGTCAAAAGATATCAAACAAAGTTATAAGCTGATTGACGTCTAAAAACGCTGTTTTCTGCAGTTTTTTGCTGTTTTTTTGGGGTCAATCACTTATTAACTTTGTATCATAACTTTATATTGAATAAATATTTTAATGAAATTTCTTCACAGTGATGATCTCCTAAGATCAAAGAATCTCTCCAGTGAAAATGAAAGTTATAGCACTTTTCTACAAGATCTTCATTTTTTTCTTCTTCATTTTCATCTTCGTTTTTAGAATTTTTTTAAAGACTTTTTTATTTCAAATTGTTACACTCACTAATATCTTTCAAATGATACCAAATTTATAAAGAACGAAGAATTCCTTCAAAAGTTATAGGTAAAAGAAAAAAGAGTGCACACTTATCGTGAATAGACTTTACATAGGTCATGCATTTCAAATGGGAAATAAATGACTTCATTTCCAATCCTTTAAACTCAATGGGTTGAGCAAAGAAAAAACATCAATACACGGGTTGTAAAATTCATATCAGTACAGTCAAAACATGTGATTATGCGAAATATTTCACGTGATTTTATTCCCATGTTAATTGCATTACAACTTACAGCTTATAACTTTATTAGTGTCAATAAATTCGAACCAATCAGAAATAAGTGTCATGTAACAAGCACAAAACAATTTCGAGTAAATACGTGATTTGTATTCAGACTTAAATTTTGCAGCCTCTTTATATATTACCTTGATAATCGAATCTTTCTCTTCTTTTTGTTCTCCATAATAACCAGTCATGAATTTCGTTTTCTCAAAGCTCAACACATTGTTAAGGAGAGCTGATGGAGCTGTGCTTCCAAGTTTCTTCGTTGAAACTCCACCACATTCACGATGTATATAATCTCCTGGATACACTGGCAATGTTGGTGATTGTGTCGGCTTGTTATCTATGATGGAGAAAAATCATTTTGAATTTCTTGTACAGTAGAGTCTCCATAACTCGAACCTCTATAACTCGAATGCCTTCTTACAGCTAGAACACGGTTTGGGGTCCTTTCAGGCAACAAAGTCTTACAAACACGTCTCTATAACTCGAAAAAAAATTGGAAACTCAAGTGTATACGATCTAATTGCCTTTTGCGCTTGTTAAATGTCTAAAGTGTTCATAACATTGGTACTCTTGTCTCCCGAATAGACGTCCCCCCCCGCTAATTGTTAAGAAAAAAAAAATCCAGCCCAGCCCCCCCCCCGCCCGCTCTTATTAAGACCCCCTCCCCGCTAATAAAAGTCGAATAATTCAATATTTTATTACAGTGTAGATAGACCTTAAACTTGTTAAAACTGTCCTTTTTGTCAGTATTGCTTCTTATTTTACGTGTTCATCTGTTAAAGTCTTTTTGTTGTTGTTGAAATTGATATCAATTTAAAAAAACCTGTCTTCAAATTACCCCCCCCCCCCTCTTATTATTCCATCCCCCGCTTATTAGAATTTAGAAAATTTTCCTACCCCCCTGCTTATTCGGACCCCCCCCCCGTCTATTCGGGGGACAAGAGTAATGCTAAGAACAACATTGTGTTACAGATTAGGTATAAGTGAGGTTAAGCATACAAGGATAATCACGACGACGGACGAAAAATGTAATAGGCTAGTGAAAATACGAAATTTGATTGGTTGAAACTCACTAGCCTGTTAAATTTTCGTTCGTCGTCGTGATTTTGTCGATTTACTTAACCTCACTATAAACTAGCAAACCAGTCTGTTAATTATACATGTTAGAGGTTAGGAGTTCAAGCACGGTGCGGGGTGTTTGCTTAAACAGGAGCTGTGTAGGAGAGCGAACAGAATTATGTAGCTCCTACGATTACTTATGCCAGTCTAGGTTTTTGGTAAAAAACTGCAGAGGCGTCACTCCAGAAGTTATGAATTAAGATAGGAAAAAAAAACTGTGAAATTGATTAGTGAAATTGATGTTTAGGCTTAAAAGTCAAAAAGTTGAGAGCACTTGAAGGCTTGAAAAAAATTAGTTATACAAATACGTGTAGGAACAAATGTAACAAATTTAACATACCTTTACAGTTAGTTTTTGGGCAAATTTCAGTTTCGTCAGCAGATCCAAGACAATCATCACCGCCTTTGCTGGGTGCAGGATTTGAACATGATCGTTTTCTTGAGCGAACGCCTTTGAAACATTCAACATTCTGAGAACATGAAGACCATTGACTCCAGCTTCCCCACTTTCCATTCACAGCACCTAGATGTATATCAAGAAAACTAAGCTTCTCATAGTAGATCCGTTTTGTAACAAATATCATGAAAACATGCAAATTTGGTATAAGAAACTAGATTAAGACTGACATTTTGCAAGCAGGAGACTATTGGGACCTAGCTTCCCCAGTTTCCATTCACAGCACCTAGATGTATTTCAAGAAAACTGCCCTTAGCTTCTCATAGTGGATCCGTTTTGTAACAAATATCATAAAAACATGCAAATTTGGTATGAGAAACTAGATTAAAACTGACATTTTGCAAGCAGGAGACTATTGGGACCTAGCTTCCCCAATTACCATTCACAGCAGCTAGCTATTTCAAGAAAACTGCTCTTAAGCTTCTCATAGTAGATCCGTTTTGTAACAAATTTCACAAAAACCTAAGTTAGAGCTCTTCCAATGTGCGGCTATAGGATTTCGTGGGAATTTTCTTTTTTTCTCAAATATTGTGACCTTCATTATAGACATACACACAAAATTGTTTCTACTTGAAGTCGTGTTCTTACACAGGAATTTTCTTCGGGACACCATGTATATTATAATACACCATTGCAATGTCTTCTGACATTACATCACAAACCCAACATCTGATTGGTTGTAAATGACGTAAAATTAATCAATACGTCACTTTCAACCAATCAGCTATTGGATCCGTGGAAGACATTGCAATGGTGCATATCATGAATTTAAAAGTATTCCAACCTTCACAAATAGCTAATCGACAATGTTTTGCTTCATTGAATGCACCAGTGCAATTTTGAGCTGTAGATCCTTGAGGGACTGGATCATTACATAATCGATATCGTGATTTGAATCCTGTACCACAACTTCTTGAGCATGGAGTAAATGAAGACCATTGGCTAAAACCTCCATCAACTAAATAAAAAAGAAAGATGTTGTAATTATATTTTACAATATAAACTAGTAAATGGGACCGGAGTCAAACTTTAATAATGACATATGTAAGATAAAGTGATTTTCCTACTATTTGCGTAACGTATCAATACAATGTTGACAATTTAGTTTTTAGCACCTATTTATGCTACATTAAGAGGTTTTATATCATTTGAAATGAACTTAATCACAAAAAAACACCAAAAGATTTGTTAGTATACAGGAATTTTAATCCCAGAAAATTCAACTAAATTCCCATAAAATTACGCCGTACTTGTGGCTTACTATCCAAAAGTTCACTGAACATTCAAACGAAAATATTTCCGCTGAAAATTAAGATTGCCAAATATCTTGAGATATGGACCAAAAAGGCCGTGTAAAACACGAAACCTTCCAAATTATATAACAGCTTGTTTTTAACTTATTCTAAAATGGCTGTACGGCAGAATATTTGCGAATTTTGACAGCTTTGGTTGCTGAGCATAGTTAAGCATTGGTCAATCAATTTAATCCATCATCCGAAATGTGACGGAAACTTAAAGCTTTATTTTTTTCTCGCCTAAGAAAGGTTGAAGATTCGTCTTTAGCCCTTGTCTTGAAACACAATGAATCTTCCGTCTTTCTCGGTCAATTAGTCAAGATCTAAATACACGTTCTCCTCCTCTGTAAAAATACAAAGCACAGATTAAATCCTTAATCAATAATCAACTACCTGGACAAACATCAAAACATCCAATGATTTCTTCTGTCGAATTTCCAGGGCAAGGCTTTCCTCCGAACATTGGTGGTGGCATATTGCATTGTCGGTATCTTTTGATTAAGGATCCACCATTTCTGGTGCACTGCTTTGGACATGAACTCCAGTCGCTCCAAGGGGACCAAGAGCCGTCGGTTTTAGATTCTAAGGAAAAGAACGTCTGGTCAAAGTCTTTTGTCGTTGTATAAAATCGAATTACTTTAAAAACCTCTGTGGATTTGAGTAAAACAGCCAAGTATTTTTGTCTAGCTATATTTTAAAGTCGAGAAAATTTCTGAAAATGGGTTCTCACACGGTTCTTACGTTGAAATTCTATTGTTTTTTACTAAAAGTCAAAAATTTATAACTTAATTATCTCGACTTTGGGAAATATTTAGGCAAAAATACTTTAATGTATTGCTAAGGACGAAATAGAAAGATTTCACATGCGAAATATGTCAAGCCATCTGATTATCCTTTTAATAACATCTAAGGTCTTATAAATTGTAAATGTGTTAGATTGTTTCATAGAAAAACCATTTTTTTCAACTTTCTTCTCGAAGGGAAATCTGCACAGATTTGTGCATTGCCCCCATTTAAAGGGAATAAAAAATAGCATGTAGGCAGAGGCACCAATCCTATGAAATAGGCTTATAACTCCTGACTATTTTTATTTGAATGTTCGATCACTCATTCCTAAAAATTATGTCGTATCCCAGCTGGCACACAACGTTCTTCGTTCAAATAACGTTATTTGGACGTTATGAATGTCACATGGACGTTGTTTTGACGTTGTGTGCCGTCTGGTATGCAACATAATTACCTGGGCACGGCATGACACATTCCATTTTGGTTTCCACAGTTTTACCAAAACATTGTGATCCGCCTCTTGATGGCGGAGGGTTGTCACATACACGTGTTCTGTTGACGATGGACCCCCCGCAAGGTTTCTCACACGTGCTCCATTGCGTCCAATCTGATAAACCTCCATCGACTGAAATAAGAGTATTTATCATAGTGACGTTTTTATTCATCAAATCATGAAATAGACTATGCTATAATCTAAGACAAATCACTATCTAAGTAAAATGCCCAAAGCCGAAGAAAATTCACAAACGGGCTTTCAGCCGAAAAGAGTTTACAGCCGGTAGAGTTTGCCAGTTCTTCTAAACTCCCCCGCCGATTGTTTTTTCGTATAACGCAATAACACCATATTTTCCCGCCTCTATTATCACGATAACATCGTCTTATCATGAAAAGTTAAAAAATTATTCCTGTGTTTCGGATATTCTTTCCAAAATTTCTTATTCCTGGTCAATGAGTAGACCCCCTATGGATTGAAAAAGATGACTGCTTGGTGGATAGGGGCTATGTTGGTTTAAGTAAGTAATGAATTTATTTGTCTTAATAAGCGAGACGAGCGACCACGCTCATAGACATAAAGCTAAACTAAGGAGGTGGTCGCACGCTACTGTTACAAGAAAAATAGTTTCTAAGATCTTGCTAGGATACATTGATAAAAATAATTTTTTTATAAAATAGCAATAAAGAAATAAAAATTCAGAACCAAACTCGGAAATCGTAAAATTTCGTTTCATCAATCATTTCATCTCATAACTTTTGCTAGCAACTTACGAATCGAGAGGGGTCTATATCGCTTTGCAATTTTTATACTTATACACTAGTAGAGAACTCTAGCAAGAACGTGATGCATTGCGTCCAATCTGATAAACCGCCGGATTTACGTAATGAAAAAATTTGATGAAGAAGAAAATGAAGACATTTGCGAAGAAGAGTATTTCAACTTCAAAGAGCTTATTTTCGGGGAAGAAAAAATATTTTGAACATTTTTTTGCGGTACCAGTGGATACCCCTTAAAACCCACAATAAAAAGTGGTACCCTCTATCTCATTGTTTAGTTGGAGTGTAAGGCTGAAACTTTTTGTGTTGAAAGTACGTTGTCTATGATTGTCTTCCCTAGCAGTGATGTTTTGTAGAAAACAGTTTTCAGTTTTTCACGAGGAAGTGAAAAAGTGCAGTTTTAGCTATTTACCCCTTAAAACTAAAATGGTTTTTCTCGAATAACTTTTTACAAAAAGTTCTTTGACCTCCTCAATTTTGAACAGTGATTCACTGTAAGTTATATGTTATGAATAGACCATTAGTAACCTAAATGATCTCAAAAATATGTGTTAAAATCAAAATACCCCTTAAAACCTACAAAAATAAGGCTAAAAACCACAAAGTCCGACCCTTGCTACGGGATACTCAAGCTGATGGATACAAATTTGGTGTTGCTTCGTGATTCAATGGATCAAAGACTTGCTAGAAATTCATTCCCACAACAATATTTTCATTTTTCAGGATTTCATGCCCATAATGCAATTGGTGTGGTGGTTTTTTCGTCAAAAACGGCTACGAAAGGCCAAAACCTTCATTCGCTTCATTTTTGACCTATGGTTTCTAATGTTTTTCTAAATCTCCATCAAATTTGGACATTTTGGTATGCAACATGACCAGGTTTTGAGAAGTCGATTTTCAGATTTTATTGATCATCACCATAAAAGTGCTTAAAGTAGAATTTTAAGGGCCTGTCATTTTCTTTGGGGTCTATTCACGAAGATGAAAATGATTTTTTCATACCTACCATAAGTATAGGTATCTAAAAAGTATAGGTTTTACGACCTTAAATTCAATTGTGTAATTTCTAGGTCCAAAAGACCTGATTTTTTGAAGGGATTTTTGATAAAATTTTGAATAACTTCGAATTTTAAGATACTTTAGCATCTTTAAAATCCTTAAAATTTGGTATTTTATGAAAGAACATTTATAAGAGGTTGTAAAAAAGTGAAACATACCACATAAAATTAAATCTGGTAGTTATGAAAGCCAAAAATGCAACATTGTGGGTTTTAAGGGGTATGTGGTTTTAAGGGGTATCCACTGGTATATGGTGTATCTTTTACCGAACTTAAATAAGTTTTTCGGAAAATTTTTCTAAAAGCTTATTTTTGCTTCAAAATCTTGAAAATAGTGCTTTTTGACCAATTTTCCGTCCCAATTTTTCATAGAAGAACAGCCATAACTTTTGATGCATTAATTTAGAAAAATTTTCCGGAAAAATTTAAAACTGTTTAATTCTTTGCGGACAGTTTGAAAAAATTTCGAAACAAAAAGGTTAATTGCCCATTAAAACTTAGCACTTTTTATGAAAGAAGGCGAAGCAACATATTATTAATGTCTTTTTAAAGTTCATAACGTCATTTTTGAAATTAAATTCTTAATTACTCTTAAGGTTAAGAAGGGATTTGATTAAAAATACTAAAATCAATTTTCCGACTATGGTCAGAGCCCTTAAGTTTCACACGTTAAAACTAACCTAGAAGAGCTTGGGAATTACGAAGAAAAATCAATACTTCGATCAAGTGATCTTTAGATAAACCTTTGAAGCAGTTTTTCAATCTTGGCCAATCAAAAGGGTTTGATCAGAGTTTGTTGAAAAAGAGGCACTCACAAAAAAGCCACTTTGGCGAAAAGTCGCTAGATCACAAATATCTAGCTGAAAGTGAATGTTGGGGGCGTAAGGTATTTCGGATTTGCGGAAATCGACCCTTTTTTCTTCGGAATTTCGGAAATCGAGGAAAATTCCTTCGGTATTTCGGAATTCTGATATTGTTTCGGTATCGGAAATCCATGAATTTTTGTTTCGAATTTTCGGTTTTATAAAGTTTTTATCCCCCTTTTTCGGAATTCATACATGAAAAATCAAATTTGATGGAAAATTAGTCAAAACGAGGAAAAATACCCAAAAGATCGGTATCGGAATTGCAAGTATTTTTTTACGGAATTTCGGAAATTTTTGCTAAATTATTCGGTATTTTGGAAATCGCAAATCCCGTACCCCACCCCCCGTGAATCTAGCGCTCTATTGGCGGACACCCCTTTCCGTTTAAGAATGGCGATTATAATTAGTTCAGAATTTAAATTCACGGCGTAATGTTTAATATGAAAATATCAAAATAGCCCGAGCGTATGTATCGGAGGATATCGAGGGCGACAGTAAGTGATACAAAATCGTCGATGTACGGCTCTATATCGCCTTTGCTCACCTAAACAGACGACGGTATCTTGGTGTTCTTACCGTCGTCGAGCAAAGTGGACGGCGATTTCGGCCCCATGTCAGCTTTGCTTTATACCGCCCCCCTCGATTTATCTCGAATACATAAACTCGCTAATGACGCGAGGGGTGGGGTTCAGTGGTAGTAATGCTAAGAAAATTCATCAAAACATTGGTTTTTAGGGGTCATTGAAATCTAATTTTTCTAAAGGGCTTTTCCAGAAAAAAATGGAATATGGGGGTGGCGGATATAACATTTTTTAGAATTTTACCCCACCCCGGTCATCGTGAATTTTGACAAGCATCAGTTGACCCCCTGGACATTCAAAATGAACCTCAAACCGAGCACAATTACTCCCGAAGAGAGCAAGTTTACTCCCCGGACAAGGCACATTTTCTAGTTTACCCCCCGGACACTATACCCTCCACCCCCATGTACGGACATTTTCTGGAAGAGCCCAAATCTAATTTCGGTCTTAAACTTGGCGTCGGAATGACGCTAGTCGAGGGAATAATCGATATGTGAGTGGCCCCTACCCAATGGGCAAAAACGTCTTTTGGACACTAATGTACGTTTCTAGGACTTCTAAAGGTCTTAAAACCGTCCATTGAATGTCCATAAGACGTAGCATGCCCATAGGGTAAAAAGACAAATCTAAACTTACTTGGACCATCTTCTTTCCTACTGTTTTCACCATGACAATAATTACCAGATGTTGGCAGAGGGTTTGTACATGAACGCGTTTTGATTCTCTTGTTGCCAGAACATAATCCTTTTCCCCAACTACTCCATTCTGACCAACCCGACCATCCAGCTGTGAAAGTAAAAATTCATGCATTATTTTTTTCCCAAATAGCTATTTATGCAGGAACCCCTTGTTTTGTTAGCAAAGCATATCTTTAACAGTTTGGGACCCTGCATAGGCGTAGCGAGATACTCTGCAAAATTTATAGATGAGAGCGGTTTTTACGACACTGTAATTATTGTCTTTGTTTTATCAAAAGATAATCAATATGTCATGAACGTCTGCACTCCCTCATAAATTTTGCAGAGTATCTCGCTACGCGTATGCCCTGAATTACAGATTGCCAAAATTTTTATTGAATTCCATTTCTTATTTAAAGATAGAGAGGGTCCCTGAGTGTCCTCGTTACTACGCGGAAAATTTAAGCTAGATAAAAATCGTTTAAAATTTGTCACTTGTGGCAAAAACCGGGTGTTTCCGTAGAATACATTACACCATAGATATAACTTACCTTTGCACTGCACAGAAGACAGCATAAAAATAGTCAAGAAAATAGAAAATAACCAATTCATTTTTTATGAATTTATGGCATTTGGACTCCAACTGCTATAAATCTGAAGAGGAACGGCTTTCTTCACAACTTAAAAAAATATGTGGAATTAAAGTCCAGTAATGTGCTACACAGAGCAACTTTGTTCTTCCGTTAGCTCTTCTTTCCAAAGATTTCCAATACGATGGCCACAATTGAAAGTAAAAGAGTTTGTATTATCTGTTCTGTTGACAGCTTTCTGACCTTGTGCGTCAACTGTCAGATAGCAATTAGTAATCGAGCATCTTCATAGCCCCTCTCTCTTAGATCACAATTTGTACATCTGTGTGTACAAACTTTTTATTATAAAGCTAATACACTATATATTTGTTTGTTTGTTGGTAATAACTTTTTAATTGGTGCTTCATCAATTTTATGGTGTGTATACTTTAAATTTGCGACTTTTATACCACTATCAAATAGGATGATCCTGAATCAGTCTTCTGATTCATAATAAAATGTTAAATGCTAAAATCCTTAAAACATGTTTTTATTTCTGTTTCCTGTTGGACGTGAAAATCGAAAATTAGGGAATACACGTTTTTATTATAAGAACATCCAAAAGCTTTGAAGCCTTTTGATGTTCTTAACTTTCTAAGTTTTAAGTCTAAAAATGTTCTTAACGTGTTCTTATTTTCACTATTTTGCGACTATTTTTGTCAATTTTCCTAAGAAAATAGCTGTTTTAGGGTCTGTAAAGCCTTAAAATGTTCTTAACTTGATCTTAGTATTTTAGCCATCGAAGCCTTATGTTCGTATATAGTTTGTGCTTCGATAAAAAAACGTGTGTCGTATTAAAAAATCTCTTCTGAGATATTCTTTGATACTGTGAAATGAAAAAGAGAAAATTATTTTCATAGTTGTTTAAATGTTTGACAATGTGTGGCCAATAGCTAAAAGCTGGATAAATACTTGTCAACGTAATGTATGGAGGTTGTTGTTTACTTTGTTAAAGATTCTTCTTCGAGAAATTATCGAGAATTGGTTTTCTAATTTTGGGATGCTATGTAGCTGTTGTTACCTGAATAAAGTATTATTAAAAATCATGTTAGTTTACTCATGGAGGTAATAAAAATATAGATGGAGAGTCAATGCCTTTTGTTCTATTCTGATTTATCATCGGAAGCAAACAGCTGTTTGGTTGCTTTGGGAATAAGATGATTAATTTTGGGTATACTCATGGGAATATTTAAGATGAATGAAAAGACATTACATTTTTAACAAGTATCTTGAAATATAATAGCCTTGTCATGAAAAATTGAAAAAAAACTTCACATAATAAGCACAATACTCCAAACTTCTAGGGGAAGCTGCCCATAAAGCCATCGATAGATTTAAAAAAGAATTACGTGTTACGATTAGGAACCTTGTATCGATCATTTTGTCAGAGTATGAAAACCGCTGCCCACTTAGACGTGAAGATTTTAAGATAAGAAACTTTCAATGATAATGTGATGCAACTCTCAATGTTAACAAAATGGCAGCCCAAAAATGTGTCCTTATGAAAATAATATACTCTTTTAGTCTTACATCAGTTGAAACTATTTCGAATCGCATTTTAACAAGGATTTTCGGCAAAATTAAGTTTTTCAAAATCAACCAAACAGTCTCGTTCTGTTCTTATAAAGTTATAAATTGATGTTTTTTGCTTCCAATGATGGTACATCAAAGAAAAGCCGCTTTGAATAGATTTATAAAAGATTTCAACGACCATTTAGATCATTACCGAGACGTTTTCTCTCCATCTATATCTTTATTACCTCCATGGTTTACTTAGCTTAAGTGCTGAAAACTAAACCTTTTTATTTCACGAAATGCGATTGTACCTTTTTCTAAAGTTGACATATTTAAGTCTTTGACTTTAAAATAATATCAAATTTAACATAAGAAACGCGTTCAAGAACCCATTTTTTCCAACCAAGATTTCAAATTGCCATATCTCAACTTTTTTTTTTAGATTTACTAGGGTTATGTTATAAAAAAAAGCAGCCCAAAAAAGGTGCCAAAATTCATACATTGCTAGACATTTTCGAACCAACGATCGAGTAAACCCCTGGGCGCCCTAACCTTTACGGCCGACGGGGATGTGCCACTCGAATGAAAAATCGAAACAGTTTCCGGTTTTCACCCTGAAAAGTGATTAGACAAAAAATTGAAAATCACCCTGAGAAAAAGTAATTTTGGGAGCCTATCAGATATCTTCAGAGCCTAAAAAAGAGACCCTGATCAGCGGCACGTCCCCACACCCGATTTTGCCTAAGTACCTAAAAACAAATCTTGAAATTTTTGTTTGCTGATTAAGATTTAAAGAAACACTGCAATTTCTGGTTCCCCATGGTGTTCGAGTTATATGGGGACTCGATTAAGTCGCATTTGAAAATTTTGACGCTTTTTTTTTTGTTTGGTTCACTGGACTAAATCCATTATAAAAACTCCTCTTTCCAGTTTTTTAGTCAGAAATAAAGCCAATACACGTTTTTTATAAGAATAAACTATATAAGAGCACAAGGCTTTGGTGGCAAAAATAAGTGGACTCGGAATTGCTCGATTTCTTGGGGAAATGGACAAAAATACCCACAAAATGGGAAAAGATAAGAGCATGTTAAGAACATTTTTAGGCTTAAAACTCTTCGCTTTTAGGGCCATAAAAACGTCTTCTCAATATAAGCTGCAGCGGATACAAAAAAGGCTGTAATTTTTCAAATGAAATTTTAGTTTTGCGCTCGTTGAAAAGATCATGAGGAGTGGGATGAAGAAGAATGAGCCTATCCTAAGCATAGGGCATAGGCCTTGCCCTAAAGACAAGGATCACAGCGCTAGACAAATAAAAAAAGAAGTTGTATAATCTAAAAAAATACCAACAATAAACTATAAGTAAAAATTTAGGAAGCACGATTAATAACATTACGCCAAACATTTCTATCCTGAGCACATTCATACCACTCATTTCGACCAATATTCACTTTTTTGAGTGCTTTATACACTTCACGACCATACGTGTAATCTGGGGCACCTCTGGGACGTTTTTCTCGGAACCATGAAGTTAACATTTGATGAGGTAGCCTGTCAGATTTCATCCAGCCAGCGTAGCTGACGACGAGTAACATAGGCATCCATTGACAACAAACCAATTCGTAATCGAGGTCAGCATTACTGATGTGGTGTAAACGAGTAACACGACACATAGTACGAATACAGCGAGCGTGGAAAGTTCGTAAACAGTTCAAGAGCTTTTCCGTGAGACACCAGAGAATAGGCAAAATAAAACCTTCATAAACTGACTTTTTGACGGTGGATGTAATAAGTATCGGACTGAAAAGACATTCACGAAGAGCACCGAATGCACGACTAACAGAGCTTATACGAGCTTCGACATCAGCTGCATCACTACAATCGGTTCTTGGGTAACTTAATGCATGTCCCATAATTGCATTAATTTTTCCGCCCCAGTTCCAGTCCCTAAACCATAACAAACTATACATTTTTGGAAGCGTAATTGGATGTAGAATACCGTATTCGGTGTAACTCGAATTTTTTCTCAGTATAATTCGTGGATTCCTCCAAAAGACTCACGCACGATCCAAAGCTAGAGAACACTCAGAAACGCTAGCTAGGAGATTGAACATCTGGAAAGAAGGAGACTTTGATAAATTGTTGAGGGAAACAAGAGAAATACAGAAACGTTATCCCCGAGTTGACGCTTTAAAGACTAAAGACAAAAACAAGCCAATCACACTCTTCACGAAGCACATGTTAAAGGGCAACATCTCCGCGGCAATTAGAACTCTTGAAGATACAGCTTCGAGTGGTGTCCTGCAACCAACCGGGGATGTAATAAACACTCTTAAATCGCTTCATCAAAATGCAAACGAACACACCGACGATTGTATCATCTCCAAGAAAGAAGTAGTTCCAGTTGACCCAATCATCTTTGAGTCCATTGATGGGACAATGATTCGAGAGGCAGCAATTAAGACGAAGGGTGCTGCTGGACCATCAGGACAAGATGCTGACCAATGGAGACGTATCCTTGCCTCCAAGAACTATGGCAAATACAGCTCTGATTTGAGGGAAGCAATGGCACGCATGCTGAAAATCTTATGCCGACAAAAAGTTGATGTTAAGAGACGATCAATTGAAGCTATACTTGCTTGTAGATTGATACCTCTAGACAAAAACCCAGGGGTACGGCCAATTGGAATTGGAGAAGTGATGAGACGTATCTTCGGCAAAGTTCTGATCAACACCATCAAGCCAGATATCCTTAAAGCAACTGGTAGTGTTCAAGTGTGCGCTGGACAGCAGGCTGGCTGTGAAGCGGCAGTTCACGCAATCAACCAACTATTCCAAGAAGATGAGACAAACGGAGTGATACTAGTGGATGCAGCGAATGCTTTCAACAGCATTAACAGAAGATCACTGCTCCACCACATCAAAATATTGTGTCCAGCTATGGCTCAATATATTCACAACTGCTACCACCGCCAATCAAGACTTTTCCTCATGGGAGGAAAGGAGATTGCATCGCAAGAAGGTACCACATAAGGCTACCCTACAGCAATGCCAGCATATGCAATTGGATTGATGCCACTGCTTGAGATCCTTCAAGAAGATTTGCTGACACAAGGAGTTAAAAATGCTGCATATCCTGACGACCTCGCTGGTACTGGGAAGCTTCAAGCCCTGAAGAAGTGGTGGGATGACGTCAATGACTTAGGACCTCTCCTAGGTCACAACCCAAAAGCTTCCAAGTCGTATTTGATAGTGAAGGAGGAGAAGCTCGAAGAAGCAAAGGTGCTATTCAATAACACAGGAATCAACATCACGGTTGATGGACACAAATATCTTGGTGGTTTCATTGGTCAAGAGGGTGGCCAACAGGAATATGTGAAGAAACTGATAAAAAAATGGCAAGCTGAGCTCCAAACACTGAGTGAAATCGCAAGATCAGAACCACACCTCGCCTACTGTGCATTCTTTGGTGGGTATGCTAGCAAGTTCACCTACTACCTACATGTGATGCCCGGAATTGAGGAATATCTGAAGCCCCTCGATGAAGTTATTGACAAACATTTCATTCCTTCAATTACTTAAAACCATCACTGCAGCGCCGAAGAAAGACTACTCTTGTCACTACCGGTGCGTATGGGAGGATTGGCATCTTATCATCTCTGGCGAAGGAAGAATTCCAAAACTCCAGAGAACTTACAATGAAGTTCTCCGAAGACATCATCGAACAGAAACCAGTGTACGAAGTTGACAACCGGGCAGCAAAGTCTGAGATCAAGAGAAAACGGAAAGAAGGAAGAACAATCATCCTCGAAAATCTCCGCAGAGAAATGACACGTCAAGAGCTGAAAGCGAACGATCTTGCTCAAGCAAAAGATGCATCCAATTGGTTGACCACTGTACCCCTGAAATCTGAAAGTTTCAACCTATCAAAAAGAGAGTTCTTCGACGCAATTGCCGTCCGATACAGATGGAACATGAAGCACCTACCATCAACATGTGCGTGTGGCAAGTCGTTCTCTGTCGAGCATGCACTTTCCACATCAGTGCTGGAGGCTTTTGGGTTCGTGGACAACGAGCATTTTTTTATGTAAAGGTATTCAACGCCTTAGCCAGGAAACCCTCAGCCCAAAGTCTCAAAAGCGCTTTTGCGTCAAACGAACGGGAAAAAAAGAGAAACTACAACGAACGAATTATCAAAGTTGATCATGGATCATTCACTCCGTTAATATTATCCATGAATGGTGGAATGGGTGTAGAGGCTGAGCACTTCTTTGAGCGTTAGCTATTCTACTAGCGGATAAGACTGGTTCTAACGCGTCTCAAACCAAAAATTGGATTAGAACAAAAATTTCGTTTGCTTTAACGAGATCAGTCGTAACATGTATTGGCGGTACACGAACACTAAAACCAAACCTTAGGTTTGATGAAATTGATTTGTTAAATAACAATATTTTGAAATCTTAGCTTTTCATAGATTTTAGTACCTAATTTTTTCACCGTATTTTCCATTGCTTTTGCTTATGCTTTTGAGTTTGGCATGACCCGCTAGGTTGTGCTATTTCGACAGTATTGCGATTCAGTTTTCAGTTTTGTTTGTGTGGTGATTTCAATCTTTTATTTAACTTTGAATTCTATTTTCTAGCTCTACGTATTTTAAACAATTTATAATATTTATATATTGTAACGTTTTAATTTAATATTTAATTATTATTAATATCATTATAATTAGAGATATCTTTAAAAAACCTGATTATGACGTCATGATTGATGACGTCATGAATACAAAAAGTTGAAAATCTCGAGAAATATTAATCAAAACTTTATGAAATTTGGACCGGTGATCAAGTATATTGAGATGTTTCAAAATTTTTTGAAAGTATTTCCCAAAATTAATGACGTACTGTATCAGGTTTTAAGCGTAAGAAAGATACATTTCTAAATTGTCCACCTAGAAAGAAAACTACAAGCAAATCAGTACCACCACGGTTAGTTGAGATTTGCGAACTCAAGGAAAACAAAGAGAAAGAACTTGATGGGCTAAACCCAATTCAAAACTGATGGTGTAGTTCACACACTTTCACTATTTGTCACTGATTTGCCCCTAAATTTTCTCAAAGGATTCTACAAATTTGTCTCATTAGTATTTGTACAGAATTAGACTTTACATCCAAGCATAATGTGTGATGATAAGGGTAGGGATAATTTTGGAAATGATGGATCATCAAGTACATAGGTCAAATGCATCTATATTTCCGTTATAAATCTTAGACTTAATTGTAAAACATTTATTTATTTATTTTTACAGAGAAAAGTACAATATAACAAAAAATATGGAAAAAATCACTCACCCAAGATCAGAAAAAGCAAGAGCACGTAGAAATAAAAGAAAGGATGGCATCAAAAAGCAGCAAGCAATATGGAACTTCAAAAACAAAATAGAATATTGAAAAAAGCTGTTAAACCGTCAAAACTAGCCTTAGCAACTCAAAGGCGTGTATTCAATGGTCCAATTAACTATTCGGTGAAGCTTTTGAAATCATTCAACGATAAGTCTTTTTCCATTACGAAAGAATTGAAATTCCCTTACAGTGCATTTTTTCAAATTTTAAACTCTTTTAGAGAAAAAAAAATCAACATTTTCGAGCAAAAATTTATCCCCCCGGGATAAGCTAGAAAGAAGGAGCCCCCCCCCCCCCCACAAAGAGCCGAGGGTGTTACGCGACGAAAAGAATGACGAGACGAGAAGAATGGCTAGATAAAAGCTGAATTGTGTCTGGATCTCTCTGGAATCCCATCTAAGCCTCTTTCAAGTTCAGTATAAAGTAAAACTGATCTGGTTACATCCACATTGGCTTGACATTTGACGTTGCTGATTTCCTGCTCTGTGATGCCTTTCCTAAGAAAAAGAAAAAGAAAGAACAACGAAGTCAAGAAGTTTTTGAATGAACACAAAGAAAGTAGCTTTACCAGTGATTAAAAATCTATATCTCCTTCATGTTTTCCTTCATGCCAGAGGCACAAATTATGCACAAATTATGTGACTGATTGATAGGTTTTTAGATAAAGCAATGTTTTTTCTATATTAATTGCTGTTATGTTATTCCGTTAGCAAGGGGCAAAGAGGTGTCGAGAGGTATGACTATTTGTCTATATATTTAAATAACATTAGGCTCCAAGGTCCATTCTCGCTATATTGACTTTTGACCAGATGGTTTGTAACCAGACTGTTGTATAAATATATATTATCGGTCATTGTCATCATGTCAATGACATATCAATGACATTGATTCAAATACAAGCTAATAGATATGGTATTCCAATAGGATATTAATCAATCAATTAGATATCAATTCTAAAATAGGTCAAGAAAGTTATATTGTATTGATTGAAAAGGATGAACAATCGATAGACCTTTTGCAGATGACGATGTCATGTTGAAACTCCAGCATCATATTAATGACAAGAGAAAAAATCTATTACACTATTCTACTAATTATGCATCCACGTGTTATTGTTTTAATGCTGGAGTTCTTAACTATTTAACATGGCATTGTGATCTGTACAATATCTATATATTATCGATGAGGTACGATTATAATATCGCTTAGCTTCTGGTCTGGTGTTGTTGATTCTTGTCTATTGACTCATCGATTATTATCAATTCATTATCCATTATCAACTCTTTTGAACAGTGATCAATTATTGGTCAATCTTTTTTATTATCTGTGGATAAATAAATGATAAATGCTATGATAAATGCTATTGATTGAATTGATAGTAATCTATGTCTAGGTAAAAAATATTGAAAAAGTGATGGGTGAAAATAAAGAAAAGAAGACTCAGTTGACTGAGAATATGATTTTTTCATAGCTTCCTTTAGCTTTGTATCATTTATATTTCCTTTTTTTAAGACATTGAAAAATCACCTCCAGACCCTCCACCTCCTCCTCCATCAATACTCCCAACACAATCATCAACTTCTTTGATACTTGGATTGGATGATTTGAAAAGGAAACTAAATAGTGATATTATACTGGGTAAGATGAAAAAGTTGTGAATAGAATAACCTTTCTTTGTCACCAGTTGACCAGACAAGACTCGTCTTTTTATTAACTGAAAAAATCATGCTTTCTAATTCAGATATTTTTGCGTCAGCAAAAAATGTAAGGTTCTACGTACAGTAAGCCCTTTGGCGTCGGCAAAATCATTTGTGTCAGCAATAGCCGAATGCCGACGCAAATTAGAATGGCTGAAATGAAATGTTTTATCATTAAAAAATTTAGATTCAGAAACTGAAGATGAAATAACAGAAGATAACATTACTGAAACATCTGGTAAGGCCCCTTTCTAGTAGGCACATTTATTTAAATAATTACATTGTAACCTAAGCTTTTTCCTGTTCTTTGTTATAGCTTCTTCAATTATTTTTTGTCATAACTAAAAGAGAAAATCTTCAATAAACAATTGCCAGTGTTTGGTGATTTAACTTGTATATTTCCCTATCTTAGCTTCTAAGTTTGATGATGGTGATGATTATAATGATGTTAATGGTGAAAACCACAAAGAAAATAATGGTTCCAAAGGGGTAATAACTCTCATGGTAATAATTGTGAAATTCTTATTATTTATAGTAATAATTCTTAAAATGAAACATATTTCATCACATTGAAATTGCTTAACACTGCCTATCACACATATACTTAGATTTATCACTATTTATCACTACTTATCTACAGTTATGACAACATATTGAGGTCACTAAGTCAAATGGAAAGCGAAAGTGCCGAGTCTAATGTCTTATCACACATTATCACACCTATCCATAGTTTTACCACAACTTATCACTACTTATCTACAGTTATCACCACATATCGAGGTCACTAAGTCAAATGGAAAGCGAAAGTGCCGAGTCTAATGTTTTATCACACATTATCACACCTATCCATAGTTTTACCACAACTTATCACTATATCTACAGTTATCACCACATATCGAGGTCACTAAGTCAAATGGAAAGCGAAAGTGCCGAGTCTAATGTCTTATCACACATTATCACACCTATCCATAGTTTTACCACAACTTATCACTACTTATCTACAGTTATCACCACATATCGAGGTCACTAATTCAAATGGAAAGCGAAAGTGCCGAGTCTAATGTCTTATCACACATTATCACACCTATCCATAGTTTACCACAACTTATCACTACTTATCTACAGTTATCACCACATATCGAGGTCACTAAGTCAAATGGAAAGCGAAAGTGCCGAGTCTAATGTCTTATCACACATTATCACACCTATCCATAGTTTTACCACAACTTATCACTACTTATCTACAGTTATCACCACATATCGAGGTCACTAAGTCAAATGGAAAGCGAAAGTGCCGAGTCTAATGTCTTATCACACATTATCACACCTATCCATAGTTTTACCACAACTTATCACTACTTATCTACAGTTATCACCACATATCGAGGCCACTAAGTTAAATGGAAAGTGAAAGTGCCGAGTCGAATGCCTAATCACACCTTATCACGAATATCCTTAGATTTATCACAATTTATCACTACTTATCTACAGTTATCGCAACATATTGAGGCCACTAATTCAAATGGAAAGCGAAAGTGCCGAGTCTAATGTCTTATCACACCCTATCACCCCTATCCATAGTTTTACCACAACTTATCACTACTTATCTACAGCTATCACAACATATCGAGTCCACTAAGTCAAATGGAAAGCGAAAGTGCCGAGTCGAATGCCTAGTCACACCTTATCACGAATATCCTTAGATTTATCACAATTTATCACTACTTATCTACAGTTATCGCAACATATTGAGGTCACTAAGTCAAATGGAAAGCGAAAGTGCCGAGTCGAATGCCTAATCACACCTTATCACGAATATCCTTAGATTTATCACAATTTATCACTACTTATCTACAGTTATCGCAACATATTGAGGTCACTAAGTCAAATGGAAAGCGAAAGTGCCGAGTCTAATGTCTTATCACACCCTATCACCCCTATCCATAGTTTTACCACAACTTATCACTACTTATCTACAGCTATCACAACATATCGAGGCCACTAAGTCAAATGGAAAACGAAAGTGCCGAGACTAATGTCTTATCACATCTTATCACACGTAACCTTAGTTATTTCACAGCTTATCACATCCTATTTATACCTATCACACCATTTGACATGGGAAAAGTAATTTTTGATTACGTTTCTTATGTCTACATGTATTTCAACATTTCTCAAGGGATATAAAGTATTAAGTTTAGGTATCTATTAATTAACACAAACAATCAGCTACGTTAGATATTTATACCCTTGAGTATTATTCCGTACTCCATCAACAGTATTATTTTATCTGTGTTCATTCCTAGTAGAATTAATTGAATGTCAAGAGAGTACTTACAAATTATTTTTTTGTTTTGTCTCTTTTGAGAAAATGGTCCATGGGGAAATTATCGGAACATTTTATTCGTCTTCGTAAAGATATAAAAAATAGGACTTTTTTGAAACAATCACATCATAGCACTCACTTGTATGTGTGTTGTTGTGAGTGTTGTAAAATGGAAGCCTTAAGTCAAGAAGTTGAAAGCACTGCATCATCGAGCAATGGCAAAGGAGACGAAGAAAAGGAATTATTTTCCGTTAATGAACTCAGGTCAGTTCCTTTGAAAAAGATTCTGCAGTCCTGTGTTGTCGAGCATGTTGCTGCTTTTTATCAAGTGGCTGCAGTCAGAGTGCTGATAAAAGATGGTGAACTATGGAAGGTGCGTCAAATGTTTGAGGAAAAGTTGAGGTCAGATGCGCATATTGTTGGTTTTTTTTCATGCCCTACAGCTTTGGAGCAGAAGAAAAATGGTCAAAAAACTCCGCCTACCCGGACTTTCATTTTGGGTCATGTTTGATTGGCCTGAATACGCGCTAAGCTCATTTGAAAACCTGCTGACCAAATTGTTCATGTCCATTGGTTTGGAACATTTGAGATGTAAAGCAATCAATGGAAGAGGTTTGTTCTCTGTTTCACTTATTACTGTGTGGCTGATGTATCTTTTTTTGTATTTCCAGTCTGCATATAAGAAATATTTTAATTGAATGAATGGCTTCGAGCTTTATGGGTTTTTTTGTTATGAATCTTTCGCTCCCCCATGCAACAAGATTTGTATTTTCTTATAATTTTTTCCACAGCTAAGACCACCGTTTTGGAGAAATGTCTCGCTTCATTGTGCATCACTCTCAAGGATCACGCCAACGATAGTCTTCTTCTTCTTCACTTTATGACGAAAAGCCAAATCCGCTGTTTAAAAGAAGAAGCCGCCAAAGAAAATGTTGATCTTGAAACCGTTGTGCTGACCGAAGGCACATACCACTCGAGCCAGCATCTAGCAACACTATTTCTTTCAAAACGAATGAACCTGAAATGTGCCGAAGAGCTGAAGGCTGCAAAAATCAACTTGCAGCAGTACCTCCAGCTGAAAATTGTGGACGAAAGTGGTAAGTGCGCATATGATTTCTGATTAAGATTCCTGTGAGAATGGTCTGAAAACTACTTTCACATTTATGATACAAAATTATTTGCAGAGTCCTTATTCTTACGGTACTTTATTTTAGGAGACACAGTCATCCCGCGGATGAAACCTTCAAACAAGTTGAATCAAGCTGTAGATATTGTGCGTCGGTACATGGAGAAATTCAAATATGGCTTGTACGACGGCTCCGTTTATAAAAAGCCACGCGTGGCCAAGTTCACCTACGTTTATTGTTCAGACGTCCATTCATTTATCCATCATATATTGGGTAATTCTGAAGTCGCAGATGTCATTGTATCGTACGTCACGCCCATCGTTTCCTTGCTTTCTGTAAAAGCATGTCGGATGATCGACCCCATAGAAATTGATTTTAATTACATCGAAGTCAAACCACTTGGGACATGCTTTAACATAGAAGGAAAACGCTTTGAGGTTGATCCTGCTGGTCTGAAAGGTAAATTTTGGCAATTTTCAAATATGTGACTTTCTCATAGGTTTCAAGTTATAAAATGAGTTTTACCAGGTCTCTAAAGAAAATGTCCATAGTCGCGATTTTCGTTGCACTTCTTTGTAACCTTTTTAATATTCCTTTCGTCTTTACAGGCTCACCTAGAGCGTACGTGGACTACAATTATACGGGTGAAGTGCCGTGCCCTGAACCTTTTGTCAATGGCATTCGTAATTCGTTCCCCGATCCAAAAGAAAGACTGCTGTTTCTTCGCAAGTACTATCAGCTTTTGCTTCATGGAAAGTTTCCACAAAAAGAAAAGAAATTGTGTCTTGTTGGGAAATCCGACAGTGGAAAGACCAGTTGGTTTGGTGCCTTTCAAGGTGAGTTTTTTATTCAGTATCGGAATTTGGCCTTTTGTGTTGCATTTTCTACTGTGGTTTTGAGTGCAAAAACATCGAAGAGGCAAAAAAGACAAGGATAAATTGATTTATATTTTTCTAGGCATCATCCCAAGTCAGTTAATCGCCGGTGTAATGAATGACGGCAAATTCTCGGCATCACTCATCACAGCACGTACTCAGATAGTCATGATGGACGAGTGGACGCCCGATAGCTTGGCATGTGAAGACGCAAAAAGAGTCTTACAAGGTAAATATACAAGTTTTACATTGTTAGAAAATGAATATGGTGCGAGT